>NW_010335838.1:8710-12643 GCF_000700745.2 Antrostomus carolinensis
AACTCTCCTCTCCTCTGCTAAGCAAGAGTCCATCTGTCCTCTCACTATCTCACCTCCTCCTCTTCCGCTCAGTGCACGCTTTGTATGTCGAATGGCTTAATTGGCTAACAGTTGGATTAATTCAAGTGCAATCATGTCTAACTGTACTTAGTTTGGATTTTCCTGCTGCTTCTCACACTGCACAGAAAAGCTTTTGGGATCATTTTCTTCTGCCCTCCCCCACAGTTATACAAGGTGTTTTAACAAAGCTCTTATGGATAGGCAATAACTTTTCATTTATAGTCTAAAACTACCATTACTGAACAGTTTCAATGATTCATTAAGTTGATTTTTAAAAGTGCAAATCTTTAAATGAAAATACATGCTAACATTTTCTTAAAGTACATAACACTAAAGTACTGTAACTAAAACGTTTAAAAGCTTTTGTGTGCATGTTACTTCAATTTCAGTACTTACAGACAGCAACAAATTCCATTACTAAAATAAAATACTGTTTGCTATAGTCAGAATATTAGTATTAAAACAAAAATAGAAAAATTGTGTTCCATATTTTGATACATTTGGTTTGTGCAATAAAGCTTATGAATAAAAATAAGAGTCTTCTGAATAACACCAATAATTGTTTTACCAGAAAGGGTAAATATTTTCAACACCAAACTTTCTTTTCAAGTGAAAAAAACAGAGTAAAATTCAGCCTGGATTCAAAAGTCAAGATTGTTATTTTTCCCCCCTCACACCTGCTCTGTCAGCACTGTTGATCACAACATGAAATTAGAAAGTGGACTTCTTAGTTTTAAACTGACCTTCATTTTACTAACCTTTATTTTCAGCCCTACCAGCTATTCTATTAAACAGCAGAACTATCAGCAAGTAACAAAAAGCCTCATTTCATGTATCCTTATTTTTAAAGTGGAATAAATATTTATCCTACTATGAAAAACAAGAAACCACCTTCACAGACACACGCTCTCTCTCTGATCACATGCTTGCATCAAAATCCACTCCGAATCACTCTAGTTTAAAAGGATACGGAGGTTTGGTCAAGTTTAAAAGAAGCACTTGAGCATCTTGGATAATAATGGGAAACAGGACATGCAAGCCACTTTCAGCTACCTTCTTAAATACAGAAGTGACATACCAAACTCAGTTTTTAACATAATTTCAAAGAAAATTATCTTTTTCCTTTGTAACAATCCGTATCAACTCATATCCAAGATAGTTTACTCATGTGCACAGAAAGCAGACAAAAAGGAGCAAAGCATTTTGGATCGCCTTAGGTGACCCAAACAGGGCCAAGCTTATTACTTGACAGCATCACCTAAGGCGATCCAAAATGAGAAAATAAAGTAATCCCTCTAACTATAGCTTGACTTCAAGCCAATGAGATAACTGAGGCTGTTCTATGTTCAGCCTCTGGATAAACAGATTACATCTATTTCAAGATTTGCTAGTGCAAAATACTGGCAGAGGGAAGAGAGGGGAAAGCCCCCAGAATCTTTATCATGTAAAAGAAGTCTGTTCTCCTAAATGGTTAAAAATAATGAATTTATACCTTCTTTAGTCAAGAAACTATTACTGCATTCTTCATGTGTGATTACTGCTCAAGTAGCATTTTAAACTTTTTATTTTCTTGTCTAAGACTGCAAAGTTTATTTAAAAGTTCCTTTCACCATTGTTTTATTTCTTTCACTGCTAAAGAAACCTAATCCCAGTGAACGAATTTAAAGAATCATCAACTTTGCTTCTAGAACAATTTCTACCACTCAAGATTCACAATATTTATCTTGACAGAAATACATTAAATCAGTCTTCTCCATAAGAGTCAGATCTAGTAGGGCATTTCTTTATGTTCCATCTAATTAAACACTTGTACGTAGAGCTCAGGGCTACTGCAGAAACAGCTGCATAAGACGTGTTTTTAAAAAGGTTTCTTCAAACTTTTAACAGCCTTTTTGAAGGAAGAAAAGACATGTCTTTAGTTTTAAGCTCACATTCCATGCTAGTGGTAACTTTAACTGAGCATCCTTTCTGCCCAGCAATAAGCAGCTGCCTATTCTTTGAACTCAAGTCTCCACTATACTGTCCAATTCATGTCATTACCTGTATCAGCTCGTACTTTCTAAGCATATATATATATATAAAGATTATACACACACACATATTTATATATATAGATATATATAAAAACGGTTTGGGACACAGCCTTCTGTTCAAAGGGAACCCATTCTTGTCCCTGATCTAGCTTCAAAGGGAGGAGAAAGTGGAAAAAGATGGGTTATAAGAGGTCTGATGAACAATGATTACTTTTCTTAAAATAAATTATTTCTTCTACGGAGATACCACACAATATCAAAGCTGCTGCTGTGTGCAAAGCAGTTTGCACAATCTTAAATTGATAAAATTAGCTAAAAAATAAAGGCGGGGAGGGGGAAGAGACACAATGATACAGTATCTGCTTTAGGAAGTCACAGAAACAGTAACAGTTCCACAAAAATAGAAAGTGAAACAAAGTGAAAGTGCTTAGTTTTTGCAAGTACAGAACTGCCAAAAATACGATAAATCCTTGAAACCAGTAGTTTATTCTAAAAAGACCCATAAACCATGGGTCTTTTGACCCACTGAAACCGTATGTTTCAATGACATATCTGCAGGATGTATGATTTTTGTTACTGAGAATTAATTATATGTATTTATATATATTTCATATATACATCAATATTATATACACACACAAAATCCAGTACTTAAGTTTACTGTAGAAAGATTTAACCATTAAGTTCTGAATAATCTTTTAGTACCCTGGCTTCCTCAGGCTATAAAATCAGTCACCCAAGAGTTTTGTTTATTTATTTAACCCATTGGTAATATTATATCTGCTATTTGCTACTTGCAGCACAGTCTTCAGAGTCCTTTGAACTACAACATTATCCCCCAACTTTAAGTTGAAAGTGCTTTTGATGAAGTACAGTATTTTTAATGTGGTATTTTATTATTTTAAAAGTACATACCACAATCTGAAAGTTCCCAAATAAGCAACACTCCTCACCTAGATAAAAAAGTTACTTTAAAAATGTTAAGTTAGCAACAGAACTTTAGAATGTTTTTATCCAAGACTGGACTAAATATAAAGAGAGAGTCTAATCGCCTTATTGGGTAGGTTACAAATGTGAAGGAATTAAAGTGGAAGAAGCTAATTAATATTACCTGTCATAATTGTCATAATTACCAGGAGGAGTCCTCCAGTAACAGGCACGCTCAGCCACACTAAAAATTAATTCCCACATTGTCCCTAGCGATCAAAGCTGTTGTCTCTAACTACAGTCACTCATGTCACGTACCTTTGTAGCAGTTATTTTGGTAAATGAGATAATGTGGAGAAGAGATCCCCATTCCTCTCTACCCCTGAAAAAAGGGGGTTCTTTAATAAAAAAGGAGGATAAAAGCTATAAACAGTAATCGAGGGCTCGGAAAGGAAACGCACATTGAGTTTCTCAGCTGTAGTCAGTGTCAAATGGCAGGCTGACTACAGGCAGTACTGCAACTAGTATTATGGAAGACAAAGCTCAACAGAAAGCCAACATAAATGATTTCTCAAATTATACTTGCAGCAGAAAAGGATTTGCAAGAAGGAAGGTCCAGGCTAGGAATGAAGGAAAATATATGCCAGTTAGCGTCACCTCAGTCCCCAAGAAGGTTGTGAGCAGCCAAAATGGATTTGCCAAGTGCAATCACGTCTAACCAACCCAACTGATGTTGAGGACAAGGAGCAGGGCTTAGATGTTGTGTACCTTTTCTTTAGCAAGGCCTTTGACACAATATCCCACAGTCTCCTTATCACAACACTGGTGAGGTACAGGCTGGATAAGTAGATAAGGTAAGTGAAAAATTGACTGGACTGCTAGATGCAGAGACATGTGATCAGTGGTGCAAAGT
>NW_010335838.1:12665-23462 GCF_000700745.2 Antrostomus carolinensis
TGGGAACCTTGAAGGATCGATGCAGGGACCAGTGCTGTTTCATGTCTTCAATACTGACCTGGGTGACTGGACAGAGTGCATTCTCAGTAAGTCTGCACCGAATACCTCACCAGGGCCAGTGCTGAATATGCTGGAGGGTAGAGTTACTAGTCAAAGGGATGGCAACAGGCTAGAGAAACGAGTTGACAGGAACCTCAAAGTTCAACAGAAACAGGTACAGGATTGCATCTGGGCTAGAATAACCCTGAGCCACAACACAGTCTGGGAGCCAACTCTCTGAGAAGCAGCTCTACAGAAAGAGCCCCAGGGGTCCTCGTGGGCACTAAGATGAACAGTCGTTGTAGCAAAGGCAGCCAACAGCATCCCACCCTGTACCAGCAAAAGTGTCACTAGCAGGTGCAGTGAAGTGATCCTTCTTCTCTGTTTGGACATGTAAGACTACACCTGGAGTCCTGTGTCCAGTTTTGGTCTCCTCATTACAATACAAATCCATCTGGAAACCAATGTACAATATCCAATTCCACCACAAGGGATTTTGTGCCAAGAGAAAATATATCCATATACTGAAGTCACATACTGGCTACATTCACCACCAAGAGAATGGTAGATTTTATAAGTGTATTGGTGCTCCCAATTAAAACTCTGACTCCCCTTTTATGTGACTTTTAAAAGTATCACCCTTCTCCCCCACGCCTTGGTGCACACCTTTATCTTCAAAAATAAGCAAGAGCAGTCTCCTACACACCTACCACCAACATAATAAAGGGCATCTACTGCGTAAACAACAGAATCTGAAGAAACAGCTACCAACATGATATATATTCATTTGAATACTCTGGGGGGTTGTTTTGTTCTTTTAATTCCAAGACTTCAATCAGTACCAGCACCACGAATCTAGTTTCAGTTTGGACTCCTGCTTGCAACGATCACCCCTTCGCTATATCCAACTTCTCTGCTCAAAAATTTACTGATAGTTTCCCAACATTTTTTAAAAGCATCAAGTGCTTTTTAACCAGCATCATAATTAGCAAATTACAAAATGAAATGGATGTAAAAATAAAGGAACCTCAAAGATCAGAGCATACTAGATTCTTCCTCTGAAGACTGTGGTGTTACTCCACTGCATCCTTCTTAAGTTTAACCTTGCTGCAGTTCTTTAAGTGCCGTATGTTTTCTCCAGTTCCAAAATACAGAAACTTTGATACAACTACTATTTCACTACAAACTCCCAGTAGTCTCAGAGCACATGTGAACCCTGACAAGACCAAATTTTCTATGAAGCACGCTTACTGAAGACAAAACAACCATGAAAACAGATGTTATACAAAACGACAAAAGCCTTTACAAAGCTAGCGTAAACCTCAAAACCCCCAGTTCCTTGCAACTGTTTTTCTGGACAGAATATCTCCAGTTGCATAAAAAAAAGCAGAGATTAGTTCAGTGTCTCCAAATTATTCAGTAGTTCACAATATCAAAAGATGACTGCAGCTTCTTTAATGAGCAATTGATGCCTAACTCCTGGCAGAATGGACAGTGCTAACAAAAAAAGCAGCACTTTGAGGGTATGGTAAAAAAACGCCTTTACTTAAAAGAGGAAAAAAAGTGATAAAATATTATTGTGTTTTTCCAGTGGGATAAATGTAATGGGAATATTAATAAAAACATTCTCAATCTTTCCCTTTCAATGTGTTTAATACCCCCTTTGCCAAGCCCTCCTTCAGTTCTTATTGCTTGTCTGCTTTACCCACTGACTGCCCAGAGATCTTTGGTTCAGTATCCCTTTTGGGAAAGCACGGTTACTTTGTGCATCTCTTCCATGGTCCTCCGTGCCCTTTTGCCTTTTCCTGAACACTGTTACTGAGGAAACCATTCTGTCTGCTGCCTCGCAACCCCCAAGAAACTTTACAAGTTTTATTCGAGTGATTTGCTACACAGCACTGCTGACAGATTTACTGGATATTTTCCTTTATTGAATTCTGTGTAGCTCAGAAGCAAACAGATATGTGCAAGTAGACTGGAGCCTCCTACTATTTCTTCCAAGCCTCTGCTCCGTAACCTCTGTCCATCTGGCCTCTCTATAGATGCCAAGAGTCTGCTGAGTATCCTAGATGAATCTTTGAGCCTCAAGTAGTCTTCCTCTCCTTCCTCAAAAAAAACTGGACCCAGAGTTACTGTGCCAGCTACTCCCTGGATAAGTCCCAGGTGCATACACTACCTCCTGCCCACTGTGACACTGGGGAGGGAAAGCAAGCATGAACATCTGCAAATAAAGTTTACACAGAGGGGCAGTTCTATGAACTCAGTGGAACGCTTCATCCTCAAACGTCAGGGCATGGAATATTTCCAACAAATTTCAATTAATTTGGAGGGGGAGGAGGGGTAAGAAAACCACAGAAATGGTGCATCAACTCTTGCCACTAATACTTCAAGATTACGGACTGAAACTAATTATAGATGAAGCTAATTAAGTCATTTGAGTATCGAGCTCTCAGGGCAAGTTTACAGAAGATATCTAAAAACCTCAATCATTGCCAGTAGCTCAAGAACATAAAGAACAAAAAAGAAACCTAACCAAAGTGGAGTTAGCTAACCTCACTTGTAACTTCTTCTGGAGGCACAGATGCATTCAGAAGTCACAGAAGGAATGATGACACTCCTTGTTTTCAAAAGGACAGGAATTATTTTGGATATTGATTCACTTTAGATCTAAACAGAGGAAAATGCAGGAAAGCATTATGCACTTGCCTCACACCGGAGCATGCAACTGTTGCTTTGGCAACTTCTCCTGTGTTCCCACCCTCATACCTCTCCAGAAGGCTGGCTCACCAAGATGAAACAAGCCCTCATGCAGTTGCTGCTTAGCTGCTTGACCTTATACAAGAAGCAACATCACACCAGCTTGTGTCTGGGAAGGAGAAAACCTCCTTTGTAGCAGCCCAAACTAGATCCGGTTAAGTTGAATGTAAAACAGCATTTTCAGTGTCTTAAATTCCTTAATGTCTGTAGGATATCTAAAGAAAAATATATGGCCAACCCAGTGCCAGCAGCAGGAAAACAAAGATAAATATTTAAGGAAAAAAAAAATAAAGAGGAAGGAAACCACACAAGAGCAACAAGTCATAAACAAAAGAAGAACCACACAGACAGCAAGGTGGAAGCATTCATAGACTCACCTAGGTATACTATTCTGCACAGCAGCAATGCACTTACTTTGAACATTGGAAAACAGAAAATGCTTTGCATAATACATCAAATCATAGAGAACAGTTACGGGCAAGTCTCTAGAAATCCAGAAAGAAAAGACTACAGCATAATATCACATTGAAATTAATAAAACAGAAAAATAATTTCAAATAGAAAACAAAAGAAAAGAGACTATTGGTAAAATAAAGCGCAATTAAAAGAAACAGTAATGGGCAACAGCAGACCATCATTAATTGGAGAATTCACTACAGTAAAATATCCAATAAAGTAATGGAAGAGCTTAGAAACATTCACAGAAACATGAAGTTTGCCTTTGGTCTCAGTATTGCTAACTCATAATCTTCTCCAGAATTCTTTAAGAAGCAGTAGTAGGGCAACTGCCAAATGAAAGACATAAGAACAATGATATCTAAAGTCTAGACCTTAACACCAACATAGAGAAATAAATAAGACCCATTTTGAAGTTTTAGTCACATGTGCAAGTTAAATTAATGGAAGCATGAAGCACAAAAGAGAGAATGTAGTACATACTGGTAAGACAGTAAAGCAAGGCACTAGTACTAAACGCTTGTACCTACACAGCCATGGTAAATTATGTTTAACACAACTACTGTAGAGCACTCAATTTAGAAAAAAATGCTGACCAATAAAAGTAAAACTGGGATAATAGTGAAAATCTAAAATAAAGCCTTATTCTCCTAGTCCAGCATTATAAAGAAATATCGTCTTATCAAAACAATTAAAATTATATTCACACAAAACAATTTGATTTCCACAATAATTTTAAATTTATATGTAAGCAATAAATGAACTGTAAGAAGTAACTCCCATTTCACTGTATGTACTATCAGATTATATCTGTAATTGAGACATTAAATCACAAGATTTAAGACTTCCATAGTACATGATTTTATTCTACAAAGTTAACGAAATTTCGATTTGTTGTCATTGTGATCAGAAATACTAATTTGAATATATATACTATAAGAGTTTTTTCTTCCAAGTATGTTAAAAGAGGTCAGCTACCTCAATCAAACATAGGTTTCATCAAAAATTAAGGTATCTATCATCAACAAATATGCCAAGATCATAGAATCATAGAATGGTCTGGGTTGGAAGGGACTTTAAAGATTATCTAGTTCCAGCCCCCCTGCCATGAGCAAGGATATACTGGAAAGAAAAGCCCTCTGCATAGCATTTTGGAGGGGGGTAGAAATATCACACACCAAAATACAGATGGAATTTCAAGCACAAATAGTTCCTTCAGTGGACATATCATTAGCAGTATTATTATTATTGACCCTATTATTTTCAAAATACCACAAAAACCACCACACATGCTTCAGAAAAATAAGACAATACAATGTTACAAAATACTACAACATTTGGGAAAACCAAAAATAAACAAAGTTGGACATTCATGGAATGAAAAGGTTTGAGTGAAGAGATGCCAGGCTTCACACAGAATAAAGGACTCAACATCTCTCCTTGGTCTGCAGCAGCAGTTGTCAGAATAGCAGCATGGCAATGAGCAAGGCTTCATCAAGTCTCCAAGTCAAACAGTTCCAAGATCATTTTGATGATCGGCAAAACTTTAAAGCAATCACTCTTCCTACAGTTACACAGGTTGGATACTTATTTCCTAACACATATATACCACCAGATTTTTAACTCATCCACACAGTCCAGAATGCCAAATGCTGAATATAGGATGACTGGGAACATCAGGCATGTTCTTTCCCATTGCTTTCAGTACCGATTAAGAGCTAGGAGGGAAATGATCCCAAGTCTGAGGTGCTGCTTCATAACCAGTTGGTTAGCTGTGGCAAGAATTTCATGGTGAACTTTTTTACTTGGCCTCATCTGACAGGACCAACAGGAAGAGTGGAATCTCTACAGAGAACATCCTACAGGATATGTAGCAATTCAAACTTCCTGCTCAAGTTCGTTCCCCTAACCCACAAGAGATAGCCTAGCTGTATACTGCCTCACAGGCACCAGCAGAAGTGTTGAGTACAGTTATTTCTTAGAATTGCAAAAATATACTGAAGAACGGGAATACATTATCTTAAAATAGCAATATTTATGAAATAATAGCATTCTGACACAAACAGATTTGACTAAAACAGAACTTCCCAGAAGCGTGGGATTAAGGGAAGAAAGGCAGAGGTACAGACACAAAAACCAAAAACAAAATCACACTGGAACAAAAGCACAGCTGCATTTAAGCAGCTAATACTCTTCAAAGTAAGCCCCCAAATTAATGAACGTTCTTGGAAAGAAAATGTGTAAAGCTCATTTTCCTACCCAAACTCCAACTGCAATGGGATATTGAATCAAGCATTTTAGACATCGATATTATAGACAACAGGTACCTGTGAACTTTTAATTAGGCCATCCTACCCCTCAGCTGCATAAACACAGCACTATTCCCACCTGTGAAATAAAAAGCAGTTCTTGTTATTTAGTATTTCCGGCTATCAAAAACTCTGCTAACCAAGTTCAGGCACAGAAAGGACATCATACAGGCCATTTGATCCAGGAAGGAACTTCATAGAAAGTAAGCAAGCAGAGATGGATTTATCTCCTTCTCCTGCTGGCAACTGGTGGGGTTCAAATCAAATTGGTCTTAACAAATCTGGTATTTACTGTTCAAGAAAGAACAGATGAGCAGGACTCATCAAGTTCAAGGACCACTGGTGAAACAGCTTCAAAATAAACCACCATTGTCAAACTCTATTTTGTTCTGGGAAATCTCTGGATTTTCAGGGAATCCCACTTGAACAAAACTAGTTAAAAATCTGTGGGGCTTTTTAGATGTTAAAATACAAGAATAACTGTGACTCACATTTTTTAACTGTAACACTGAAATCATAACCTCTTCCATACAGAAAACAGAAAGTCAATCAACATCATAACTTCTTCAGAAATCCACTTCCCCTCTCTGAGGATTTTACATCTACTTCTGTTTCAGAGAAAGAATATAATGTTTGACAGAAATTCATAAACTCTGACAGGATAGGAATTGACCCCTTTTCCAAAATATATGGCAGTTATAAAAGGAGCTCCCTAGCTGACTATACCAATCATCTGTGCTTACTCACATTAAAAATAAATGTCCCTTTCACCTCATACCTATAATCACAATCACACAGTCATAACTTTAAGGTGTGATACTACAGAAATTCTGTAAACAAGATTAGCGTGCTCTTATTAAAACATTTCAATACATTTACATAGTGAAATAATGTCTAATTTTTTCATTTCGGAAATCAGACATTACTTATTGGGCACGGAGGTGAGAGAACAAACAGTTAAGCCCAAGATCACAATGCCTTGTACTTCTGGAAGTTTCTCTCCCATGTAACTGCAAGTGTCAATTGCAATTGATTTTCTATTATTCCAGCCTTGGTACTCTCAGCCAAGCAATTGCGAAAAGTGTTAATGGAGCTTCAAAATATTATTTCTTTAAGTGCTGCTAATAACTAACTTACAACACCAATGGTTTCTTGTTTCTAATAATAGCAACTCTCCTAATGCTAGTTCAAATGCTTTGTCATCGTTGTAAGGGTGGGGAGAAAGGGACAAACATATTTAAAACAGAGATAATTCCCTAGAGTGCAACCAGACAGAGGAAAGCAACGTTTGGAGCTCCTTCAGCTATCTAACCAGACAACCCATTACTATTTTTATTGAAGTAAGGAACTTTACACCTTCCTCTTTCACAGTGTTTTGGGGAATGCTCCAGACTGACATTTTAGAGTTGTTGCAGAATTCTATTCAGCCTCAGCAGTTTAGGCACAACTGTACACTCTAATAATAGTCCTGAGTCCTTAGACACTAGCTTTTACTAAAAGCCAGGAAAACATTTAAGAACAAATACTAGGAACACAACATCCATTTATTGTAAAAGGTTACTTTTCCTGATTTTTCCATTCCTCACATAATTTTAACTGACATTCCACAGGATATGAAGTTATTAGAAGAGCTGTCATAGCAACAATTAGGGAAAGCAGAGCAGCGATAGTGTAGACTTCATTTACAGAATATATTGAAGGAGGAAGAGAAGCTTTTTACCTTCCAAGGGCTTGCAACCGATCCTCCAGCTAGATCTCATCTGGCAAAACACTGGCACCAAAGCAAAGTTCCAGCATACAAGTTCCACAAAAGGACAGAAAACTAATTTCTCTCCTCACCCTGGCTAATTGTCTACACACTTGAAGCTGCCTCTACCAGCAAAATAGTTCAGTCATACGAAGCATCAGAGCAATCTTCCACAGCCATGCATCAAGGAACAGAAAAAATTAACAATGCTATAGCATATTAAGCAGTTAACTGTGTCCTGCATCTTTGGAAGCTAGCCTAACATATACATTACATTGTGCTACTGTTTCAGTAAGGCTAATTCATTATTATTCCAAAGCAAGTTAAAACAAGCTGCTGAGTCAACCCTTACTCTTAAAAATCAGGCTAATTTGCTTGGTTTTGCTCACAAACAGTTCTCAATGGTGAGTAGCTATCAAAGTTTAACAAAAAACTCTGTTGAATATCTCTTATAAATAAAAAATAGATTGTTTAGCGGAAATACTACACATAGTGAATTATCTTGACTGGTTGCAATAACAAGAAATACCATCATCAGAGCTCATTTTTAATGGCCCCTTTTTAGCTGTGGACAAGGGGAAAAAAAAAGTTTTCCTATTTTTTCAAATTTCAAAAACCTTCTCAACTGTCATTAGTACTGCAACAAAGTACTCTTGCTGAGCTGAGAATTAAGTTGTTGGAAATTTAGCTGCTGATAAATTCAGAAGGCAGGCCTCACTAAGCATCTAAAGGCAGTTTAATAAGCAACTGGAGGGAAAAAAAATGGAAAAAGAAGTCGTCTACTCACTTTTTCTAAAGGACCTTCTTTAGAAGCAACATGGGCTGCAAATGCAGACAGCACAGGTCATCAATTTTAAAGACTTCTAACATTTCTTGTAAACTAAGTCCCATCAAAATCCTATTTAATGTTTGTTCCCATCAGAATTTAAGACACTGCTGACCAGCAAGAGATGGAGTTGTAAAACACCCGCTGCCTCGTTGTAGTCAGGGCAGTACAGTTGTTGCCACATAGAGAGTCAAGAATGGTGAAGACAGTTGCCTTAAAACACAAAAGATGGTCTACTGCAACTTACGTCCATCATGGCCTCACCAGAGGAAAAAGTGCTGAAACAGTAAGTTGTATGGAAACAGGTCTTGAAAAGCAAAGGAGACATCTGATTAACAAGAAAAGGGGAACAAGTGAAAAGATGCAGAACTCTGAACCCAGGCAGACAGAAAGTATTCAGCATGACTGCTGAAATAGTTCCAATGACCAAGATGATGAAAAACTGGGGAATGTTGTTTGCCAAGTAGGTAAATAAGTGTATGTGCTTGGCATCCAACAACATGATTTCTGACGCAACTGAAATAAGACGACCTGTAGTAAGGGCCAAACAAAAAACACATCCTGTATTTTTCCCTGACAGGAAGTGCGATCTTCCCCTGAAATTACTGATTACAAGGTCCTAATCCTAACTGCATACACAGAAAATTGGACTTAATTTGCTGGGATCTGCATATATGGATACAGTCAAAGGATGTAGGAAACTGATCTTAAGAAACTGAGTTACGTTTTAACTACACAATAACAATACATGTAGAACCAGATTCTGCCTTTCCTTCATGCATAAATATATTTAAGAATAATATTGTCTACATTGTTAAATTATAAAACTAACAGTTATAGTGGGGGAATGTTTGTAAATTTCTTATGGCTCAAAAAAAAAAAAAAGGCAAGCCAGTGATCTTGGCCATTGTAAACAGTAGCAAAATCCACAAGTCCACAAATATCCACAAAATTTTTTTATCTTATTTCACTATATGTTCTTGAATAAAATAGTTACATTGATTGAGAGAGGAAAAAAGGAAAAAACCCAACAGACTTATTGAGACTTACTGGCTCTCCAGTGCTCCCCCTCCTCAAATTTATTGAGATAAATTTAGGCAGCCTACAGATATATACAGTTTTCACTACTGCCCTTCTCTAACATCAATCTGCCATACATTACACTTAAAAAAAAGGAGATATATTTGAGTGTTTATGGAATACTATATATGTATCAGTAGGCTTGAAGCAAGCTGCATCTTCCTGGAAAGTGTGGAAAGGGTTCAGGGGTATGACTGCATGCTGTTTTCACAAGGTGTTTTAGCTACCAAGTCACCATTGCAATACCCAAAAAAGCCAGCTGAAAAGGACTCCTTCTGGTTCACATCTCAGCTGAGTCCTCTGACAGCCTGGAGCTGCCTGGTTGTTTGAAAATCTCCCCACAACTGCTTTTCAGGCAGACAAGCAAAGCCTTCAACTTTGCTAGACTCCCTCCTCAAAATTTAAAGCCACCTCCTTGGCAGAAACCAAGCCTGGAATACTTCACCCTGAAGCATCTTGTCTACAAATATTTTATATACATGAATTAGAAGCAAAGGTCATCAGAACCCAGTCCTCTGGACACCAAGAATAAGTATCATAACTGGTCATAACATGCATAAGCACTAGGTTTTACCTCAAAAAGCCAATGAAGCAAGTGTCGCTGATGCTGCTACACCAGTGCTGCTGGAAAAAAAATTTCAGTTCCATGGCAATAAAGTGTCTTGGATAGGCACACACAGCCATCATCAAACAGAACAAACAGTTCAGCATGAAGCACCAACCCAGAAGGTTCTATGTCACCCTTAAAATAATCTCAATTACTATGGCTAATGCTTACGCATCACACACTAACGCAGATTATGAACCCTGACCACCCACCAAATACCCTTCACACAAAAATAGGTCACATATTTTTACAGGTTTAACTTGCTCAGCAAATTTTACCCTCCCAGGGAAATCCGAGAGCTCACGGCACTACAGAACCATGATCCTAATGCCTCGAAACTTTGGACTGATGCAAACTGAAAGCTCCAGGATACTTTTTCAGCTACCATTCAGGAAAGCAAAGCTAAATTTTTCAGGTGTCAGAAAGCAATCCCTCACCCTTCTAGCTGATTAAGATTTAAGACAACTCAGTTTTGGACAAATAACTTTTACTGCAGGATAAAAAGACAAATTATGAAACACTTATCACAGGTAACGCAATCATCATGTTGGAGAAGTATCTGTGTGCCAGAGGCTTTGCTGACATGTTAAAAATAGAAAAATCAATTGGTCCTCGTAGAAAAAACTGAGTGCAGGGGAAAGTGTCATTTCCAGCAACTAGAAAACACCTCCAATTCCCCCCTTGAGAGCACCTTCGGGCACGGCAGCGATTTCCAGCCCACACCCATCCTGCAATACCTGCGTGCCTCGCAGCTTAGCTGTCCAGCTGCTTTGGGACAGAAACCCCTACCAGGGAGGGGCGAACTGAGGCAGAGAACTTCTACCAATTACCTACAACCACAAACTCCTGCAACAGCAAAACTATTCGGTTTAAGAAGGCAAACACGGAGCCTTTCCGAAGTCATGGCAGAGGAGGAGGCCAGAAGTCAGAGCCGGCGTCCGGGGCCCGGGCGGGGACAGCTCTCCGGCGAGGCCTA
>NW_010335839.1:0-844 GCF_000700745.2 Antrostomus carolinensis
CATCCCATCCCATCCCATCCCATCCATCCCCTGCTCCAGCAGAACGAGGCAGGTTTCCTCACCTTCCCCTGCCCCCTGCCTGGCTCCTGCCAGCTCTGGTGCTGCTCCATGATTGATGAAATCCTTCAATCCCAACTGACCTGGAGGGAGAAACATGAGCACATTGTCCTTTTTCTTTAGATAAAGGGAAAAAAACCCTCACCGAGAGGGATGTGCCCCAGAGCTGGGCTTTACCCCAGAGCTCTCCTGAGCATCCTGCTCCAGGGACAGGGAATCCTTATCCTGGGCACTGGGGGCTGTGGATAATGAAAGAAGAATCTATATGTAATTACATCCGAATTAATTAAGGATGATGGATGGAGGGGACGGGGTGACTCCACGCAAATGGCACACGCTGCACAGGGCCTCACTCCTGCCACCATCAAATTGATTTGCTGGTTTGGAGGAGGGAAAAAAATAGGAACAAGAAGGAGAAGGAGAAGAAAGGAGAAGGAGAAGGAGAAGGAGAAGGAGAAGGAGAAGGAGAAGAAGGAGAAGGAGAAGGAGAAGGAGAAGGAGAAGGAGAAGGAGAAGGAGAAGGAGAAGGAGAAGGAGAAGGAGAAGGAGAAGGAGCTTCACTCTATAACATCCCCAACCCTGGAGGTTCCACGGCACCGCAGCTCCCTGGTCGTTTGCCCAACCAGGTGTCCTGGCACAGTCTGCTTGGGCTGGCACGTCCCTGTGCCAGCTCCCGGCTGTGGCAGAGGCGAGGGGTGTGTGGCACGGAACCAGGGCAGCCCGGCAGCCACGGCCACCTTGGGGACAGAGGGATTTGGCTTTGCAAACCTCAACCCTCGGGCACAAA
>NW_010335839.1:854-2606 GCF_000700745.2 Antrostomus carolinensis
CGGTTGCCGTTCGGCGTGACAGCCGGCACTCGGCTGAGGGCTCTTCTGTCAGCTGGCGCTGCAATTAATTAGCGCTCTGTCTTATTAGTGCCTTTATCTGCTCAGCCCTGCGCTGCAAACGTGACGCTGCTCCCCAGCCCAGGTGACATTTAGCAAAGAGCCCAGCACGGATGTTCATGTGCCACTGGCCAGGGGCTGCAACCCGGTGAGGTGCCCCCACCAACCAACACACCACTGGCACATGGTCCTCAGCAAGTGGCCGTTGTGACATTACCTTGGAGACTAATTAAGGTGATGGGGAGAGCTGGGACACCTTGACCAGAGGAAGGTTAATGACTCGTGCCCGTCTCGGTGCGGGGAGGCTGGAGCTCAAGTCAACTCCATGACACTGATGGCGGTATTGAGCTGCACGAGAGGCTCTGGCACCGTTCCTCACCGTGACGTTCCTCTCCAAATCCCCGGGCAGGCACATGTGGGACACTCACCGGGAGAGAGGGGACTGGAGTGACTGCTTCACTGCTGGAGAGCTGGGATGGAGAGGTGAGGGATGGGGTGGGATGGGATGGGATGGGATGGCAAGGCAAGGAATATGCACAGCGGGATGGGATGGGATGGGATGGGATGGGATGGGATGGGAAGGGATGGGATGGGATGGGATGGGACAGAATGAATGTGATGTGCCATGATTTTGGACATCAGCTGATCTGTGCCTGGAAACTCATCACTGTTGGGAGGTGACAGGCGGGTTGTCCCTGCCCGGCACAGCTGACAGCGTGCCATGACTGCGAGCCATGCCAGGGGGCTGCAGGCACCATGCTGCCCAGTGGGGAGGCTGTGCCGCTGGTTATCATTCTCCTGAGGAGCCCAGCAGGTGATTACAAGCAGATTAAAAATGTAAGCAAGAGTCATTTTTCTTCCTCACAAGTCTGGGCAGAGACATGCGACCTGGTGCTGGCGAGGAGGAAGGAACCAAGCTCTTTCCATGGCATCACAGGGGGGAAAACAAGGTGCTGCACCCCACTGCCCTGCACACCAGAGCCCACAGAAGAATCCCAGTGGGTGACATTCCTCCATCACCATGCTCCTCCTCTTCCTCCACAGCTCAGAGCTGCTGGATCCTCCTTGGTGGCATCTAGCAGGCTTCAAAGAGCAGCCAAGGAAGTGAGCTCCTGGTGCAAAGGACATGCTCGATGCTCCAAGTTAATTCCTTTTCCGTGATCGTCTGCTTTTAGCAGCCCAGGGAAGGAAAAATGTTAAGAAAAAGCATATTGTAAAAAAAAATTAGCCAGCAACCCTTTAATTAAGCGATAAAATGAGTTAGAGTGTGAGGAACAGCACACTAATTCATCCTGAAGAGGCTGGGCACCGAGCCAGGAGGATCTTCTTCCTGCAGTGATAAAATTTCATTTTTAAATGTTTTATTTTAACTTTTTTCTTTAAAAAAACAAAACAAACAAAAAAAAAACACTTGTTAATTTAACCAAGAGGCTAAAAAGTTATGAGCAGAGAAAACTGTCTCCTATGAACGTGCCACCACGTGAGCCCCGGTGCTTCCCGCGCGCTACCTTCTAGCGAGCGGGGGAAACGCTTGAGCCACCATTTCCCTTGCCTATATTTGAATCCAAAATCATTTTATTGCCCACTGAAGATTAAAAAAAATAATTTAAAAAGTGCCTTAAGTAGTCATTTATTAACAGCTCTAAGTATCATTAAGCAGGGAGATGTGGTAAAATATAGATGAGGCCGGGAAGA
>NW_010335839.1:2628-5826 GCF_000700745.2 Antrostomus carolinensis
CATTCGTCCTGTTCAACGTGTCATTACACGGCCCGTGGTGGCGTCTCAGCGCCGTCGTTAGCAGCATCAAATGACTTCTGAAAAATGATTAGGTGCCATTAAAGCCATTAGTCTGTCTGAAACCAGCACAAACAAACGGCCGTGCTGGGGATGAGTCATGAGCGCTGGGGATGTGACGGGAATCCTGGAGATACGGTGGGTGTAACCGGTGGTGGGTGTTGTGGTGGCATCTTGGGAATGTGGGTGTTGGAAATGTTGGTGGGGTGAAAGTTGGTGGAACAAGTGCCAGGCTGGCTGGGTCCCAGGCTGCTGGATGAAGGAACCCAAGGGGAAGGTGGTTGCAGGATGGGTGCAGGAGGCACCTGTAAATAACTCCTGTCTCCACAGGTCCCAGACATGGGGCTGCCCATGCTCTGCACCCAGCTTGCCCCGCTTGCCCCACTCCATCTTTCCCTTTCATCAGCTGCAACTCCAAAACACGGCACAGGCATCTCTGTGCCCTGGCACAGACCCACCTGCACGTACTGTTGCATCAGCTCCACCACCCCAATCCATCACTCCCAAGTTCATTGCCCTGTCTCCCTCACCCCAAGCCATTGCTCTGGCTCCATCATCCAAAACCATCACCCCAACCCATTGCCCTGGGTCCATCACACCAACCCATCACCCCAACCCATTGCCCTGGGTCCATCACACCAACCCATCACCCCAACCCATTGCCCTGGGTCCATCACACCAACCCATCACCCCAACCCATTGCCCTGGGTCCATCACACCAACCCATCACCCCAACCCATTGCCCTGGGTCCATCACACCAACCCATCACCCCAACCCATTGCCCTGGGTCCATCACACCAACCCATCACCCCAACCCATTGCCCTGGGTCCATCACACCAACCCATCACCCCAACCCATTGCCCTGGGTCCATCACACCAACCCATCACCCCAACCCATTGCCCTGGGTCCATCACACCAACCCATCACCCCAACCCATTGCCCTGGGTCCATCACACCAACCCATCACCCCAACCCATTGCCCTGGGTCCATCACACCAACCCATCACCCCAACCCATTGCCCTGGGTCCATCACACCAACCCATCACCCCAACCCATTGCCCTGGGTCGACCACACCAACCCATCACCCCAACCCATTGTCCTGGCTCTATCATCCCAACCCATCACTGCAACCCCTTGCCCTGGCTTCATCATCCCAGCCCATCCAAACCATCACCCTGTCCCCATCACTTCAACCATTGAACCCAATGCATAGTACCAACTCATTGCCCTGGTTCCATCACCACATCCTACCCAACCCATCATCCCAGCTCCATCATTCCAACTCTGTTACCCCATCCCATCACCCCAACCCATCAGCCCAGCTCCATCATTCCATCTCTGTTACCCCAACCCACCAGCCCACCCTGCCTTCCCCACCCTACAGCCATGCCCACGCCACAAGCCCACCCTGCCTTCCCTCCCCTATAGCCATGCCCACGCCACACCAGCCCACCACCAGCACTTTATTTCCTGCTGTTTCCACTTAGAAAAGCCATAAATCCGGTTTGTACACCTAAAAAAAAAGAGAAATCAAAATGTCACATCAGTGGAGATGGTTCAATCGAAGGGGTATTGATTGTCACAGAGAATGTTCTCACTTTATTCACCTACTTAGTCCTTTCCCCTAGGCACATATGAATTCATCAAACATTGTCACACCACATCATAATACTTGTTCCTGGGTGTTGTCGCAGCTGCTCAGACTTTGTCCTGCCTTCCTGGGCAAGCAGGAGTTTAGGGAAGAAAGGATCCTCTGGCAGAACACGCCTGATGGCAGTCAAGGTGCAAATTAACCCTCCCGTGCCCAGGGGAGGACATGAACCCCCTCACCACCACCACACACAGGACTGCCCGGGCTTTGTTCCCAGCTCCTTGGGATTTCTGGTGAAAGAGATGAAAATAAGTTGGGGAGAAAAGACCTTTTCCTTTTGTTTGCAGCATTTTATTGTTGTGTTTTCGCTGCAGCCCCGGGAGCCCTTCAGAGCAGGAGCTGGCAGAGCAGGGACACGGTGGCTGCTGCCCTTCTCTGGGAGGAGAAACGGGGCAGCCAAGGAGAAAATCTGACAGGAAAGGAGATTTAAGATGAGAAGGAAAGACCACGGAGCTGGTGGAGTGTCTTGAGAGGAAAGCAGATGCCTCCTCCCCAGCCAGCCCCACTGCCAGGATGGGGTCCCGCATCCCAGGGATGCCTGGAAGGAGCAACACTGAGAGAGGCAGGGAAGGAACATGGGGGGCATGGATCTGCCCCCCAAAGACCCTCTCTAGGACAGAGCCGGGGCCACCACACATGGCACGGAGCACTGGGGCCATGCTCAGTTGCTGCTAGTTGCAATTCCCAGTGAAGGAAAGCTGGATGAGGTGCTGTGGCTCAGGAATGTACCCTCTGAGGGGTGTGCTGGGGGGTCCCTGTGGTGTGCTGGTGCTGGTGGTGTTGGTGCTGGTGTTGGTGTTACAGAGGCTTCAGATCTTGCTGGGTGAGTAGGATGCTGGTGGGGTGAGCCTGGACCCCAATGGTAGGTCATGCTGGTGCATCTCCTTGGGGATGTGACAGGTACCCAGAAGGCTGGTGACCCATGGGGACATCCCAAGTGGTGCAGCTGTCCCCATCCATGGAGCTCCTCCTAATGTCCCCTGCCCTGCAGGGACCTGAACCGGGTGCTGCCATCGCTGTCCTCTAAGCCACGTGGGTGGTGGCAGCCACCAGCCCTCATCTTCTGGTTGAAATAAATTGGAAGCAGGAGCTGGTGCCCCTGAGCCATGTTTATTATTCAAATTATTTGTGCCTTGATCTGATTCTGTGTCGTGATTTAATCTGTTAATGGCCCCTGATTCAATCTGCTCCTCTCCGCCTTCATCTCCTTGTGCCGTTTGCACCCGAGGGGCTGATTTCTCTGACGGCCCTTTGGCAGCTCAGGGTCAGGTTTGCAGCTCCCAACACACCGTGGTGGCAGGTCACCAATGGGCTATGGCAGGATGCTGGCACGCCGCGGCTGTGAAGGGTGAGGGTGAGGAGGAAGAAGCAGCAGCACACAGAGAGTCCATGTGCGGGGGAAACCCCTTGGAGCTGCCCAAATCTGGGGACCCAGAGTGGGAATGGGGTGAAGGGGGTCCTGGTGTGAGCTGGGCCAGAGCTGGT
>NW_010335840.1:0-2100 GCF_000700745.2 Antrostomus carolinensis
TAGAGAAGGAGACAGTTTTCCCTTGAGCAGGCGTTGTTAATAAGAATAAGCAAAGAGCAACCAAATAACTAATTGTTTCAAGGCTTTTTCACGAATAGTAGATAGGGAAGAGTTATAGACACCAACAGGAACACCCTTATCTTCCTCAAGGACTTGGCAAAGAAGAGTTATAATTACTAACAAGAACATAGAATCATAGAATCATAGAATGGTTTGGGTTGGAAGGGACCTTAAAGATCATCTAGTTCCAACCCCCCTGACATCAGCAGGGAAACCTTCCACTGGACCAGGTTGCTCAAAGCCTCATCCAACCTGGCCTTGAACACTTCCAGGGAGGGGGCATCCACAGCTTTTCTGGGCAACCTGTTCCACTGTCTGACCACCCTCACAGTGAAGAATTTCTTCCTAATGTCTAATCTAAACCCTCTTTCAACTTAAAGCCATTTCCCCTTGTTTTGTCATTAAGTGCCCTTATAAGAAGTCCTTCTCCAGCTCTCTTGTAGGCCCCCTTCAGGTACTGGAAGGCCGCTATAAGGTCTCCCCAGACATCTTTATCTTCCTCAAGGATCTGGGAAACTTCAAAGTCAACAATATTACTTATGACTTAATGCATTAAAGGACAATGTGGGAAAGAATGTTAACTGCCAAAAGATTGCTAGCGTGATCACTCATGATCACCCTAGCTACACAAAACACATGTGTAGTCAGTATGCAAACATAATAAGAAGTTACAGGAAATCACTTGAATAAGCATAATAATTCTAGGAAATATAATGTATGTGTATGTAGCCTGATAAATAACCAAGAGCTGCCTTGCAATCGGCGCCAATGCTTTGAGGTGCAAACCTCCATGTGTCTGATACAGTAAATAAAGAATACTTGCTTCAAAAATTCCAAAAAGAGTTTTGGAGAGTTTTTATATTTGTCGACTTATGGTAACAAGTGTGACAGATATTTGTGGAAATTAAAATTCTGAATGTGTAATCCTTAAATTCCTTGTGTCCCATTTGTATCACGAAAAGTATTAAGGTTAAAAGTACAGTGTATAGATATAGATAATCACATTGTATATATTACTTTCTCTGAATAGTAAAAGGAGTTTCACATGCCTATTCATTCATGCAGCTTTGTTTCACTTCATTTCCTCTTTTGTGCTTTCTATGACTAGTCTTGCTCATTCAATCACCCTAACAAAGTATAGATAAATTTGATCCAGTTTTTCAATCACAGACCCACTGATGTTTCAGATTTAGAATTCTTCACACACTACTATTACAATAAGTTTACAAAATGAGTCTTGAAAATACCCTAAGGCTACCTTAATGATATTTATCCTGAATGGAGTGGATAATTAAAATAAAGTTACTTATTCATAGGAAAACACCAGTGTATTCAACATTAATTATTTGGAAATGAGTTCAATTATGGAATTATAATCACACCTTCCAAATTCCCTAATACAGAGCTATTCATTGCATTTCACAGAATCACAAAATGTTTGGGATTGGAAGGGACCTCAAAAGATCATCTAGCCCAATCCCCCTGCTGGAGCAGGAACACCTAAATGAGATCACACAGAAAGGCATCCAGGCGGGTCTTGAATGTCTCCAGAGAAGGAGACTCCACAACCTCCCTGGGCAGCATGTTCCAGTGCTCTGTCACCCTCACTGTAAAGAAGTTTCTTCACAAGTTTAAGCAGAACCTCCTGTGTTCCAGCTTACAAACATTGCCCCTTGTCCTACCATTGGGCATCACTTAGAAGTGCCTAACTCCATCCTCATGACATTCGCCCTTTACATATTTGTAAACATTAATGAGGTCTCCCCTCAGTCTCCTCTTCTCCAAGCTAAAGAGACCCAGCTCCCTCAGCCTTTCCTCAGAAGGGAGATGCTCCACTCCCTTAATCATCTTGGTGGCTCTGTGCTGGACGCTCCCAAGCAGTTCCCTGTCCTTCTTGAACTGTGGGGCCCAGAACTGGACACAGTATTCCAGATGCGGCCATAATATTCCAGAGTAGAGGGAGAGGAGAACCTCTCTTGACCTACTGACCACACCACTTCCAATACACCCCAGGATGCTGTGGGAGACTGTGTCAAATGC
>NW_010335841.1:0-954 GCF_000700745.2 Antrostomus carolinensis
TTCTCTTCAGAGCTGGTCTCAATTCATTCATCACTCAGCCTGTAGTTGTGCTTGGGGTTGCCCTGACCCAGATGCAGGACCTTGCATTTGGCCTTGCAAAGTGTCCAAGTGCATTTGGCCTTCAAGTGTCCAAAGCTTGGACACTTGAAGATCCACTACTGGTGTGATGAAAATGTGGGACTGAGCCTTGTGCCCCAGGATGCAAGTGAAAACAGGCTTTACGGGAATACTTCAAGGGAATCGCAGCTTTCCTCATGTCACCGCCTGACTTGAGCTTAGCCGCTCCGTGGAAGCTGATGCAGAAGAAGCAGCAGCTTGCTCAAGTCAGGCAGTCAGTCACACCAGAAAAGCTGTGCAAAGCTGATTCTCTGAAGCTACACAGCTCTCGCAAAAGAGTTTCAGGTGTAGGGGCTTGAAAATGCCACCAGTGACAGTGCCTGCCCCACAACCTCTCAGCAGAGATGGCAAAGGGAACTTTCTCCCAGCGCTGCAGTTGGCACTGGCTGGTGTCCAACCACTCCTACCACTGGGAAAGGGACAAGGAAAGCGATTACCATCCTGCACGCCTCCAAACATGCTGCAGCAGGACCCCAGCCCAGGATACAGCAGCATCAGGACTGTGCCACCGTGCTATCCCCACCAGACAGCTGCCTACACTGATGCTGAAAGCCAGCTCCAACCACAATTACCACCACCATGTTTGCCAAAAGGCTGAGAATAGAAACCACAGGGAGCAACCTCCATGCTCCACCCCCCACCAACTACCTGTCCTGCATCTAGAGGGGACAGTCTTTCCAGGTCCAAGACTGCTGCACTGTGTGTGGTGTGGGAAAAATTCCCACAGTTGCTATAACATCTGAGTTTATGTTGGGTGGGGATGGGACAGTGACCAAGCTAGCTCAGCACAAAGCCAGTAACACTGCTGAGTGGAAGGGAGAATAATTTCATCCCCTA
>NW_010335841.1:992-1772 GCF_000700745.2 Antrostomus carolinensis
GCAAACACCTTCACAACCCAACAGCAGCAGCCAGCCCACCACTACCAGGGTGGAGGGATGGAGGAATCATGCTGCGGAGCCCACCTTCTCTGGTGTTCAGCCCTCACTCCCCAAACGTGCTCTCCTCTGCACTGACCATTCAGGTATCTACAGTAAAGTCAGCCACAGGCCTTCAGGCATTTTATTTTTGCGTCCTTCTTGACCTAGCCAAGGAGGAAAGTGGGAGATTTCCACGGAGCTGAGGGATGAACTTGAAACAGAAGTGGAAGACAGAAGGGTGCTCTAATGGAAAGAGCCAAGACCTTCCCAGCTGCACACAGACAACTCCTAATTAATCAGAAAGTCATGCCCACGCTGGAGTGACCTCACAGCAGAGCCACGCAGCTCCATGGGGCACATTGCATGGAGCAAACGTCACCTCCCCACATCGCTGCTGGGCATGGCATGAGGCACGCACCCAGACGCTGAAGACAAAACACAGTGCAGGTGCCAGGTTGGAGCACGGGAGATAAAACTGCTCAAGATGTTTGTCCCACCCACGTTTAAGAGGATATCCCTTCTCCCATAACCCAGCACCACGCTCTCCCCTCTCCATTCTGCCTCTTTGAACAGCCTCGATTGTTCTGAGATGGAGCCAAATTAATGCAGCAAAGGGATATAACTTGACTACAAAGTGCTACAGCAGAGGACAGGATGGGAAGGACCTAATCAGTCCCTTCTGTTCCTGCACTCCAAAAGCCAAGCAGATATCCCAGAAGAGCAAAGCTGGTGGTAACTGTA
>NW_010335841.1:1788-4046 GCF_000700745.2 Antrostomus carolinensis
TTTGACTCTTTAGGTCAAACCATGTCACAAATTGGTTACCACGCAGCATCACCATATACTGTTATAATACCCTATCACTGCAAGAAAGACTTCACCCAGATGCCCATTTCAGATCAAGCTTTCAGGATGCGTTACATTAAAAGTGAGGGCAGCTCTGGGATCCATCAAAATGGGGGTAAACCCCTCCAGTTTGTAGAAATGCTCTAATGCTTCTCATTCACTGTTCTAACAAGAACAACAAAAAAGTTCCCGGTGAAATGCTAAGAAAACTAGGCTTAACCAGGATCAGTTTTCTCCTCGGGCTATTTCCATGATGCCAAAAACTGAAACTCTGAACCTTACTGGAAAGGACTCTGCAAGTTTTAATTCAAAATGGTTTACTATGAAATTCATTTTATATTATCAATTATACAAATAAAGAATGCTCATAGTAACACATGCATTAAAACCAAAGGAAACTACATTTCATTTAACAGGAAAGCTTAAAAGAAAACATTTAAACATTTTGGATTTATAATAACAGCAAAATAACAGGGATTCCTGCAAAACAAACTCATTTCCCCGCAGCCCGATCAGTCAACCTTTAGGGACTTTCATTTTACATTTCTCCAGGCAAAAAGCACAAACCTGTAGACAGCAATGCCCTGACTTTATTCCCCTGATGACCAAGAACTACCTACTTAATAAGACTGTATTAAATAAATAAATAAATAATCAGACCTTAATGCCAATGAAGACTGAAAGACTTGCCTCATCCGAATTAATGAAAAGACAAGAACAAAATCAAATCCAAGAACACTGAAAAGTTAGAAGAAAGCCTGGGTGATACTGCACAGCTCCTATACTACTACTGCTCTCTAAATAAGACCATCAGAAATTATGGGCAGCAACCTACAGTAAAATGCCTCTGAGCTCAAAGCACAAAAACCTCTGAAGAAGAGACAGAGAACTTTTGAGCCTTGACCCTTGTCCTCACCTTTCAAATGTAGAAACATCATTAAAACACGATGAAAAAATACACCTCCCCTTCCCCAGCTTGGCACTCACACCATTCCCAGCCATGAAAAACAAAACCGAAATGTGAAGCTCCCTGTTGCAAATCTACCAACTTCTCCCATGCTCCAAGGAGCACATGCTACTTACCAAAAGCCCAGAAACAGAGCAGCAGCACCGAAACAAAGTGGGGTTCAAAAAAAAAGAGGAGCTGGGGGACAACGCCCACTGCCGTGATTTCTTCACTTGCTAACCCACCACTCCCGAAGCACACAGCCCTTTGGTGTCTTTGGGACCTGATGAACAAAATACAAAGCAAAATGAAAGTAAAACCAGCTAGGAATTCCCCAGCTGCAACTCATCTGTGGTAAAACAGAGAGATGAGCAAAAATACCCAAAGAGAACAGCAGAAGAGTGTTATCCTATTCTAAAAGACATAGCTAGATGATAATTTAGGTAAAGCTTTTGAGTAGTGCTCCAATGAAATGGGACTCTGGGCCGAACACTCTCCGTGGAGTGAACTCTGACTTGGTTGTGGTTAAGGCTCTTGCAGTGGGAATATTTTTATTTATATGCACACATCTGATTATTCTGGCAGACAGGGAAATATTTATTTACCATTTCCATTATATATCTAAGCGAAAAAAGCAACCTGCCTTTCTTTTGGAACAGGGACAAAGTTTAAGTGAGAATGCAGTAAGTGTGAATGATTTGAGGAAAAACCCCAAGTTTCTAGATAGAACTGTGTGCACAAAGATCTCCAGATCTAGCCAGATAGGGTGCAACAAACAATGAAATATTATTAATACTTTTCTAGATGACAGAGAAGCTACGTTAGAAAAGCCGATGCAGCCGGCAGCCAAGTCCCAGATAGTGGCACAGAGCACTGATTCAAAATTTATCAGGGAAAAAAAATCCCAAACAGGTCCAGCAACACCCAAATCTCTCGACAGAAACTCTTCCTCTGGCCGTCTTGCCTCCAGGATGGTGCAGGGAATGAGAGCTCTGGGAGAACTGGGGGTGGATGGAGGGGACCGGGGGTGGTGAGGAGCAGCTGGGGAGGTGACAGGCAGCACCCACGGCCACGCTCTGCCCCATCTTGCCACCTTCCCTATCCAGATCTGGCCCACCACACCTCCCACTGGTGTTTCCATTAGACCAGAAGCTGTTGCAGCACTACCAATGCCACCCATTTATGGCCAAACTAGCAGTTCTGTGCCTAAAAATCCCCAACTGCATCCCTGACGGGCTCCCATACATCGCTC
>NW_010335842.1:0-511 GCF_000700745.2 Antrostomus carolinensis
TTTTGTTTTCCCTTCTTTTTTACATTGTCTGTCAATGGCAGATTTAAAAACCAACAAAACTGTTGTAGATAACATCTGCTTTGGTCTTTAAAAGTCAGAGATTTTACAAGGAAGGAAAGGTCACATAATGTAATCCAAAAAGTAATGCCCAGAGATGTTATATCCTTAGAAGGCATAATATAAAAGCATTAGAGAATAAGCTGGACAGCCTCTACTCTAGCATGGATATAGCTTGGGGTAACTGCCAGTGCATAGATGTAAGTTGAGTCACAGTCAAGATCCACCTCTGATAGTTCACCAGTTTTTAATAATTTTGCTGGAGACATTTTCATTTTGTTGGAGACATTTTCTGCCTCCTTTTGCAATGTGATTCTCAGCACCTTTAGATTAATCACAGCTTTTCCCTTTTTCTAAGACACTGTCAGATTTTAGTATCCCGTAAATTGACCCAAAACTCAGAACAAAATGTATTAATTAATTTGAGAAAATCAGTTAATATCAAACTGACTGA
>NW_010335843.1:0-596 GCF_000700745.2 Antrostomus carolinensis
AAAAGTACCCTGTGTAGCTTAAGCTGCTGAGATGCCTTCAAGGCGTTGTTTATAGGTCTCTGTTCTTTCTTGTGCTGAGAGAAAGTGAGTCATTTAATGGTTTCCATATTTCCCAAATCTCTCCAGCTTGGATGCAAAGTGCTGTGGCATTTGAAGTTGATTTTTTGTTGTTGTTGTTGTTGCTGCTTTTAGGGAGAGACTGATGGAAATGTTGGTGGCTGTGATTGTTAATCTGCCTCTTAAGGTTAACGGCCATGATAAACACTGTGACGAGAGAGCTAACATGACAACAGCTGTTTCAAACAAAACTTTAGGAAAGCTAGCTAGCACCCTGTGCTAGCATGTGAGTACTACTAAAAACATTCATGCAATTTAAGAACATCATTAAAGCCAAGAAACACAAACTGATTCCAGTCTGTCTTATGCACCAGGTGGCATCGTATAGTCACAGAAATATAGAATTATTTGATTCAAAAAGACCTTTGAGATCATTGAGTCCAACCATAGCTGTCCATGACTGAACCACATCTCTGAGCACCTCATCTACTCGTCTTCATGACTGAACCACATCTCTGAGCACCTCATCTACTCGTCTT
>NW_010335844.1:0-264 GCF_000700745.2 Antrostomus carolinensis
CCTTCCAATCCCTAAGATTCTGTGATTCTGTAATTTTGCACCTTACCTTTTGTCAAGAGCTTTTTTACAGCTTGTCAGACACATCCATCCCATCAGAACAACCAAGGCAGACCATAGTTTTACTGCTGCTCATTTTCTCAGAAGCAACACGGACATAGACAGGGAGACATAGTCAGGGAAGGTGTTGTATATCATACAAATAATTCCAGCAGTCCAGACGCCCTCCTTCACTATGGCTACATCGCCTTTCCCTAACAGAATTTG
>NW_010335844.1:287-1147 GCF_000700745.2 Antrostomus carolinensis
GTCAGGGCACATAGAGTTGTTGACCGTAATGATAAGTGACAGATAGTTTCTGTAATTTTATGACAATCAAAATGTGTGTAATATACCAAACAACATCAAAATTATTAAGCACTTATACTATGATGTAGCCACAATACAAGCTTTGTGTCTTACCCTGTCACAGTCTTTGCAATAATTTCCAGTCCATTTCTCCGCTGTGCAGCTCTCATCTGCTTTTACCAAAACTGTTTTTTCCCATTTGCAGAGTCAGAGCACAGTTATAGAGAAGGTTGCACTTTTCACCGCTCTGGTATTCCTTCCTCTTCTCCCAAGGACATGCTATAGAATATGCATGATTAATGGCAGGGTCTGTGTTCCCAGGAGAGGAGTAAGGGCAGGAGGGTTATCCCATATCCATAGGATTAAAGAAGGAAGGAAATGTTTCCAAATCCCTTTGGTTTTTCAGAATCTATCACAAGTTGAAGTCTCTCATGGTCACAGCCCAGCCACACAAGGGAGATAATTGCGAAAGAAAGGTTAGTGGGGCTTGAAAGCAAACAAAAATTTGTCTTACTCCCAGTCCCCGCTGACTCTTTTACTAAAGATTGCATATGTAGAGAGGTGTAATGACACTGTTTTAGAATTTATTCAATTAGAATTGTCCCTCACAGTGAGGTGAAACATTGTGGACAGTCTATAAATTTGTATAACATCAATCCCAGACACTTGGAGGTAGAATATGTACCATCATCCTCCATGACAAGGTTCAAATACGTATGTTCACTTTTGATAGTGAAAATCTGTGTTTTCTCAATAAATACCTAATGATGCTTATGCATCTATATCTTGGTAACTCCTCAACCTCAACAATTTTTTTTTTT
>NW_010335845.1:0-501 GCF_000700745.2 Antrostomus carolinensis
TATTTTTCCCTCAATAAAGTTCTCCTGCATCCCAGCCTGAGACGTCTCCACCTCCTTTCTTCTCCCAAGGCGCTTCCAACGTCACCCAGTAGAAAATCAGGGCTCTAGGGGCCATCAGGGTGGGTGGAAAAGGGCCACAAGAACTCTCCTTCAAAATATCCCAACACAACCAACAACAACACAGACTGGCATCAGGAGTCTTCCACAACTTCAGACAAGACCAGCACTTGCTCTAACAAAAACTTTGATACCACAATGTCATTAACCCCACGCCACCAAATCCACCACTAAACCATGTCCCGAGGTGCCAGGTCTCCACGTCTTTTAAATACCTCCCGGGATGCTGACTCAACCACTTCCCTGGGAAGCCTCTTCCAATTATTAATAACCCTTTGGTGATTAAATTCTCCCTAATGTCCAACCCAAAACTCCCCTGGTGCAACTTGAGGCTGTTTGCTCTTGTTCCTAGAGAGAACAGGCCTTTGGGGAGCATGGCAGGGG
>NW_010335845.1:665-914 GCF_000700745.2 Antrostomus carolinensis
GAAAGAGTGGCGTCTCCTTCTCCAACTCCCCGGGGCAGACACCGCTTGGACTCCACAAGGCTTGATGTCTGGTCTATCTGTGACTCTGCATCGACAGCTGGAGCCCCTTTTGACACCTGCCTCCCTTTGTGGACCTTGACACAACCATAACTCCATACCACTGACCCCCTCTTTCCAGGGCTCTGGGGAGATGGGGCCCCTGAATCACAACACACCCGCAAACCACAGCACACGATGCCACGGGATGAC
>NW_010335846.1:0-309 GCF_000700745.2 Antrostomus carolinensis
GGAGCAGCCGTCCCCCCCCAGCAGTGCTGGGGACACCTCTGTGCCATCGCCAGAGCTGCCATCATCCTCCCATCCCACCCAAATGGTGTGGGGGATGCGGCCACACAGTCCCCAACCTTGTCCCCAGCTTCGTGGCTGAGCAATGCCAGTGCCAGGAGCTCTCAGCTGCCTTCTGCTCTGCCCCTGTGCTCCCTGAAGGTCTCTGACCATGATGTCCTCACCGTGTCACCCCATGTCCCCACCACCTGCCCTCCCGCCCCACGGCGAGTCCCTGTCCCTACCCGGGAGAGGTGTCCAGCGCCACGGTGA
>NW_010335846.1:502-734 GCF_000700745.2 Antrostomus carolinensis
TCCATCCCCACCGAGGGGACCTCCTGCTTTCATGGGGGACAAACCACCCAAAAAAGCACCTGGGGCCCCAGCACAGGGCTGGACACCCCAGTGTCACCGGGGCTGCCTTCCTGGTGAGGACCGTACCTGGCTGAACCCAACGGAGATGAGGCAATCGCTGGAGCCCATCCAGAGCAGCCGGGAGTCCTTGTTGTGCTCATGGCCAGGGACACTCTGCAAGGCACAGGAGACA
>NW_010335846.1:777-1091 GCF_000700745.2 Antrostomus carolinensis
TGTGTGCTTCACCGGTGGTGGCTCCAGGGCTGAGCACATGGAGCTGAGCGCTGGCTCCCAGCCCCGCTGAGAGCTCCCCATGGTGACAGTGCGGAGGGGACAGCCTGCAAGCGGTGACAGTCCTGAGCCCCCACCCTGTGCCGGTGCTAGTGCCGGTGTGGTCGCTTTGTGGAGTGCTGGCCTGGCTCCCGGCGAGGAGCGGAGGGTGACAGCGGGTAACGTGAGCGTGAGGGGACACGGGGCGGCTCCCTGGCCCCCGGGGCTCTCCTTGTGCCCAGCAAAGGGACTGGGGGACTGGTGTGCCTTGAGGAAGC
>NW_010335847.1:0-242 GCF_000700745.2 Antrostomus carolinensis
CTGGCTCCAGGGTGCCTGGGCTGTGTGCAGCATCCCTGGGGTGGCCGAGTGCCAGGGCCAATGCGCGGCTCTCGTAGCCCAGCCCTGGCACCCACAGGTTCCCCGACTCCCTCTCCTCCCTGCGAGCAGATATGGAGCCTCCCAAGATCCGCTGCCCAGACTCCCGGGAGCGGATAGCCGAGCCAGGAAAGCTGACTGCCACCGTCTACTGGGACCCTCCCCGTGTGAAGGACTCCGCTGGT
>NW_010335847.1:341-552 GCF_000700745.2 Antrostomus carolinensis
AGGGTGATGCTGCGGGGCCCAGAGCCCGGCTCCGAATTCCCTGAAGGAGAGCATGTGATCCGCTACACCGCCCACGACCAGGCGTACAACCGAGCCAGCTGCAAGTTCAGCGTCCGCGTCCAAGGTGACGTGGGCTCCCCCAAGGCTGCTGGCTGCCTCCCCCCAGCTCCAGGCTCCGTGCCCCCCAGTTGGGGTTGTGCTCCATCACCCC
>NW_010335848.1:0-2033 GCF_000700745.2 Antrostomus carolinensis
GACCAGCCGCCCAGGGAAGGGGGTAAACAGAGAAGGGGGGCTCGGAGAAGGGCCACAGTCAAAAAAGAGTTAAAAAAATAGAGGGAAAGATCAAAGAGCCGGGTAAAAGACTCTTCAAATTACACGTTTGAAGCTTTTCCATAATTCCAAGGCGACAGATAGATAACAAGCTGCACATTCCTTATCACATATGGAATCAATCTGAAAGGAGTCTCTTGATCAGAATCTGTTAATTGCAGTGACATATGATTTGGAAAGAAAACACAATTAATGACCCTTCATGTTAGGGCTTTGGGACGAGGCCACTGACAATCTGCGCTCTGCAGCCAACCTCAACTTTTTTTGTTATTATTGTTATTATTAGTAAACTATTAAAGGGAGACATTCCTCGAGCCTCGGCGACTGTTTTGTCTCCGTTCCAGTTGCAGGTTTCTTCAGAAGGGGGAGGAGAAGAGCAGGGGACGGGAGTGCGTGCGCGCCTTTCCTTCCAGGTTTGGGGAGCTAAAATGATTTAGTGCCTTGTCTGTAAATCTGATGACCTAAGGTGAGAAAAAATACTTCATCTTTTATTATTACCATTTGTGGTGAGCGTTACCAGGAAACAGCAGAACCCGTTTGAAATGGTAAATATATGTATCCATTTAAAACCCATTATCGCAGAGATTTTCCCAAAGTGAAATAAAGCCAGTCTTCCCAGTCCCATTTTCTGGCGCCCTCTGCCCACAGCTCCCCTCGGCTCCCCTCCCCTGGGACCGCCGAGCTGAGCCTTCCTGGGTGCTGAGAGTGTGGGGGGACAGCAGTGGCTGCTCCGAGGCTGTTCGTGTCACACACGTCCTGTAATGTTAGGAAAGGAGGGAGCAACCTTTTTAAAAGCTTTGTTCTGTCATTAAAAGGTGATGGTTTTGTTTTGGGAGAGGGAGAGGGAGAGGGAGAGGGAGAGGGAGAGGGAGAGGGAGAGGGTCATTTGAAGGTTATAAAGCATACACTTTAATAGGATCGAAAGAGGGAGAGGGAGAGGGAGAGGGAGAGGTTCATTTGAAGGTTATAAAGCATACACTTTAATAGGATCGAAGTGAAATTAGTTAATAAGAAAATGCTGGCCAGAAGCTCTCCGGGCTTTTAAGTGCTCTCCAGGCCATTTAGGGAAATTGAATAAGAACAGACTGTTACCTGCAGCCCCAACTATTATCTCCAGTTCTGCACGGAGGCGAGAAGGGAAAAAGAGTGCTTGAGAGACCTGAAGTCCCGTACACCTCCTGCCAGCCTATTTCCTCGCGAAATAATGTCCCCTTTCTGCTGACAGTCGTGTTCTCCTCCTGCTCCTGCTGCTTTTAGGCAGAGCAGACTGGACTGTGTGCCACAAGCAGGTCAGCAAAGGTAAGGGGCCATCAGCAGAGGCTGTGGGCTCGGGGGGGCTGCTCTGACCAGCAGCCCCACCCCTGCTCGGGCCATCCTGGCCTCTTGGTGTTATTTTTCCCCTTTCATTTCTCTGAGGGTTTTGGTTTTTTTCCCAACATTGTGGTACTTTGCTGATTTGCGTTCGGACCGTTGCCAGTAGGTCAGTATATTGTGTTACCTAACTTCCTATCTGTTCCCTTTCTCCCTCCCTTTAGACTTTATAGTTTTTAGAGGTGTTAATAAAACCTTTCCTTTGGTAAATCGTTCATTAGAAACCCCACCGAAACCTGGAAAGACTTCAGAAAAAAAAGCAGCGCTCAGGAATGAGAGGCTGGAAGAAGGCTGTTGTCCAAAAAGTGCATAATTGCTGTGAATCTTAGGAAACATTAATCTTTATAGGAATTTGTGATTCATATCTGTGGTTCGACCGTTTAGTTGATTTATAACCCGCTAGTGCAATTCACTAATTTTATGCCAATACATTTTATGCGCCCGCTTAGACTCCCCATCGCAGTGATTGTGCCACGCTGGTGGCAGCGCGGCTGTGGCTCCGGGCCCCGGCGGGGACGTTCCCGCGCCCCCGGGAGCGGGGAGGCGGGCAGGGAGCGCGCATGGCTGCGGGGCCCTTCCCCGCA
>NW_010335849.1:0-12726 GCF_000700745.2 Antrostomus carolinensis
TGTGGATTCATAGACTAACATTATATATGTATTTCACACGAGTAGTGAAAATCCTATAAACATTTTTCAGACTTATTTTTCTTCTTCTATTTGATCTGGATAAAGCAGAATTCCTACTCTTAACCATAATCACAGAAAATAAGGTTGGAAACAACTAACGACATTTCAGTCCACATTTAGATAACTAAATATACACTTTTCTTGAGGTATTTTGCCATAATTTATTTTTAACTTAACTTTAAACTCTGAGTAGATGAAACTGCAAGTTTTCAAACTTAGTTGTACATTTTTAATTAAAAATTATGAAAGTGAAAAATTAATTTTGTTTTACATATTTTTAGGTTTATTAATGTGGAGGAGCAACACAATAAAATCATTGAGTCATCTGTCATTGAGTCTTAAATCTCAAATGTAAAAATCTCTTTTTTCACTTGCTCAAAAAATGAGGGGGATTTAGCATTCTCATGCAAACTCTGGGAACTAATCCCAGCTATAGTCTCTAGAATATGCCAGATTAAGGATTTTACTTAAATGACACATTCAGCAATCACTTGTTCTTGATCACATTCACTTTGAAAGACAACAATTGTTAATTTAGTGCCAAGGTACCTCACACAAAGATTTTTTTGTGGTTAAATTTCTTATTGTTATTATTGTTTTACTGATATTTTGGTGACAAAAATAAAATATACACAACAGTCTTCATAAAGTTTCCATGCTAATCAGAGTTACATAAACAATTATGAAGTTAGATGGAACTTTCTAATATAAGCTGATTTTGGCTGACCATTAATCATTACAGTGTAATACCTACACTATAAGAAGTGTAGCAGAAGAATTAACAGTGCTAGCAATTAATATCTGTAGCATAGCTGTTAAAAATATGTAGAATATTTAAAAGAAATAAAACAGATTTCTTGCTTTAGTGTTTACTTTCAAGTTTGCTGAAATAAATTCCTATTCCCCTAAGACCCAGTGACATTTCTGCCTAAACTGAAGCTATTGATCTTTGAATTAAAGTTTATATTGTGTCCAAATATTTTAAGATATACTGGAAAGTCAATATTAAAACCAATTTAATTCCAATATGTAGCTTACAAATATGCTTATTTATTTTTAATAAATCACCAAATATTAACAGCTAGATTTAGCTATGTTGTTGGGGTTTTTTATCCGAAGATCTCATTTGATCAACTTCTTTAATAACTATTAACTTCATCTGTGTAAACCAAAATACAGATAGAAGATCAGAAATAATGAAAATAGGACTGTCTTATACTTGCAAGACTAGATACATCATGACCATATCTGATATAAGTCCACACCATGAAAGAGAAAGAAATACTTTGAGAAAGTTAAAGGTCTCCTATCTTATTCATACAATGCAGTATGTTTCTTTCTCCTGGTTTGGATTCTACATAATTTAATTTGAATTCCTGTTCAAGGAATACAAGGGATACAAAGCACAAGAAAAAAAAATCATTTTAAAAAAAAGTTTTTTAGATAAAAGTTTTCATTGGTAATGACTGCAGCCGTATTACTATAAAGTACATATTCTATAAAATATGTGTTGTTTTGGTGCCACATGAGATTTCAAGACACTGAAATAATATAAAATTAATATGACATATTAAATGGATTGGAAAGAAGACAACTGATAAGTCTAAATACGAAAAGAAATTGCTGAGCAGGTGTGCTTCATGGGTCTCAGGGGAACCGTCTGTTCTGCAACATGTTTATGTTATGCAATACTGAAAACATCACTACTGAAATTTCTTGGTACACAGCTTAAGAAATAGTAAATAAAGAAAAAGCTTAATTATGAATGCTTGTGATCTCAGTAAGCCAGGCAAAGGTAGACTGTAAATGGTTTATAACCTAGATATACTGATAGGAAGCAACTCTGTAAAGCCCATATTTGAGTATGTCTCATGCCCATCAAATTTCATATTCCTTCCTTAAAGCTAGTTTATAAGTCCCTTGGTTAGGCTTCAGTTTTCCAATGTCTCTTCCATACCAAGTCTTTCCATACGACTCTTTCACACTGAGGTATGACCTTTCGGTGTATCCTTTCAGCAAGAATCTACATTTCTTCTCAGCTGGCACAAGCAAAATGTCAGGTTTCAAGCAAAGAATTTTAGCTATGCAGTGTCACCAAGTTGCATAGCTGGAGTGGAACAAAGACACTACAAGACTGGCAATTTCTTTTCCTTCCAGCTGTTCTGTGTTCCAAAATAGACTTAAAAGTTTCAGTGATCCAGCTATCTATCAAATATACATGTTACTTGAAAAACAATCTCTGTAACAAAATTAATGTGTTTGCTCTAATCCAGGCACCCACAGTGAACTCAGGAGTAAAGTACCAAGTACTGCATAAATATAAATAATTTAAAGTAACGTATAGATGTGAGAGATTATATCAGCTGCTGCTATTAGCTGAATAATTGTAGTCAAAATTATCTAAGTGAGGGTATGTTTTGGTGGAAATTTTAGAAGAAAAAAAGATATTCAAGAGCAGATATTTGAGTATGAAACAGTTCTTCTAGACACAGATAGGAACATGGCTTTCCATAGTTTTTTCACAAGGTACATTGCTGCCACTAGACAAAATACAGAATTGCTCTGAGGAGAGTTACTTAGCAATTTCTTCTAATATTTTACCCTTCGTGCTGTGCTGCTACACTTTTTCTAGTCTTTTGATAAAGAATAAAATTTAAAGGTAGACTTGTTGTGAAGGGGTTTGAATTTGTACTGGTATAAGTGTATGGTTATCAATGGAAATAGAACAACCAAAGTTTCTCACAGCTCCATTTTGGAGCTCTCCCCCTGAGACAAGTATAGTTATACAGTTCGATTATATTTTCCAGAGGAGTTCTGTATGCAAATCCATCCAAGAAATTTTATGTAAAATAAGAAGAACATTAGTACTATAATTGTATGGAGTCAGTTAAAAAAATACCTGATTTCACAATAGTTCCAGAAAAGCAAAAACAAGCATTGCCCCTAAAACAACAAGACAATTAGTTGGAGAAGGAGTTCCCAGTAATTTGTTTATCAGTCAGTGAGTTCAGGTACCTGGACTCAGTTCAAGTTAATTCAGTCATAGCTGTGGGAAAAATGTCTCTTTTTTATTCTCTCCCTATTGCTTTTGTGTGAAATGGTTTTTTTCTCTCTTTCCACCTTATTAAAAGCCTTTCATCTCCTAAAATCAATGAAGTTATCAGCTGGGAATAGTTTGGCTTAACTCGGGAATCCTTTATAAGTTTTGCACACAGTCTTTTGTATGCTACCTTCTTAAAATTCATTTCATTTGTTTTGATCAGATAATCTTTTTGCCTGGAATAATTTTTTAACTGTTAGACAGATACACACGTATGAACAGCCCTCTAAACAAAAACACTAGACAATAGGTGAACTGTGCCAAAAAAGTCTTATCTTTCCCTTTCTGCCCAGGTTTTTTGTCTTCCCAGCATTCTCACTCACAAAATGACAGCATGTACCATGACTAGGATGGAGGATACCTGCACTTGGCTAGCCAAGATATTTAGGTGAATTTGAGAGCTGATTGTTTAAGAACAGCTTGTCTTTCTTCATTGCAAAGACTAATTTGTATCTCCTACTGCTTGTAGCCACTGATTTCTATAAAACTCATAGAGCCTATTTATCTTTGAGATGTCTTCTTTTCCAGCTTCTAATTTGTTTTGTATTGGTGGTGAATTTCAAAATTATTTAGAGGATAGATCTGATAAATGCAGTTATCTTGTTTTCTTAGAAAGATATGATAAAAATAGTTAAACAAATACACCAATAAGCACTCATTTTCCCTCAGAAGATACTATATTGTATGCTGGGTTGAGGTATTGGCAATCTGAAAAACAACTGAATTAACATATTGAGTGTACAGTATAAGATAAACAGAAGCAATAAACAAAAGCAGACATGAGGTTCTGCTGGGGAAAGAAAAGGGAAAAGAAAAGATGAAAGAGGTGTTTATAACATTTTGGTAAATGTTGGAGACAGGAAAACAGTTCGTGCAGAAACAGTAATGAAAAAAGTTCCTAATGAAGATCTAATTAAATATTTAGAAAAGGGTGGAGAAGATCTTGTGTTTGCACAATCTTACAGTGAAAAAACCCTAGACACCAAGGGATAGTGATTAAATGAAAAAGAAGGGAGTTAGACCATCACGTCAGTGAGGATAGGTAATGGAAATGCTTTAGAAAGAAGAAAAAGAGAAGCGGATAATCAATGTGAAAGGCTGGACAGAAGTGTTTGGAAAAGCCTGTATATTTCATGCTTCTTTTTTTTTCCTGCTTCTTTGTTTATTTTTCATATGTTCAAATGTTTATGTGCTATGCTTGAAACTCTTTTGCATCAAAACATTTTGTTTTCCCAGAGCCTCAGGATGTCCTCTTTAATTCTGGTTAGTGATTATTAACACTGACACTATTGTCATGCTAATTGAAAGTCAAATTTTAAGCCTGAGTACTTAAAGAACCTTTGGCACTTTTAAATGTAATTCTTCTCAAGCAATTTACTTGAGAAAATCAACAGTGTTCGAATATCTTCATATTAAAGGTGATTTGAGTAAAATAAGTTTCATCTTCTGTTTTTAGATAGGTGAGCTTTGTTGTGATTGTTTACAGAAAGCTGTTCTTTAAATATAAAGTACACAAGTAAATATTAAGGAGAAACAGTAGCTTAAACATGAGGCAACTTAAGCAAGGGCAATGCTGACTTTGACTCTGTACGGAGGCAAAGAATACTAATGCCTTCACTAGGATTTGACAGTGACATGCTGTTGGGTATTAGTTAAATCACTGGAGGGAAAAACATGTGTGTGTATCATTAGCAGCAAAGACAAAGTCATGGTGTCCTTACTTACACTCTTCTGGACCCTACCTGTATTGGTTCTTTAGCACTCTGAATTATTGAAGGTACAGAGGAATTGTTATGTGTTCATTTGTATATAAAGCGCGACCAAAATGCTTTATGGTATGGAAATAATATAACTGTATTTTTGCAGCTCAGAGCTTGAACTGATAAACCCAAATCGACCTTACCTAGTGCCATGTAGGATGACTATAGACCAAGATCCTGGATCAAGAACATTGAGGATATTTGGAGACATTTGAGTGTCTCATTTGCACTAGTACGTTCAATACATGTGCAACTGGTTTTGTTATAATACTGTCCACACAAACAAAAAGAAAGAGGAAGAAACTGTAGACCTGTGCTGCAAACCGTATCTGCAAATGCAGTATAGTAAATTATGTCCTTAAGGGTGGGACAAAGTGTGTCAGAGAGTAATCCTTTTTATGATTCCTAAGTGCAGTACCCTGAATTCATTGAGACATTTACCATACAACCTTACAATCTGGTACACTGTCAAACTCTTTGTCGAACAACAAGTAGGTATCCTACACTAATGAAAATACATCTTCCCTAATTTATTACCTTTCATTGCTTTTATTCTCCCATAGCCTTTAAAATGCAGTGTATCAGGCAGGCTATATCTCTTTCATTCTGTTAAGTTTGGAAATGTAGAGTGCCTTTACCTTTTTACTTCTCATAAATGTTATTTATTGTTTGTTTTTTTTTTTTTTCATTCTGTTATCTGAAAAGAGATGTAAGCTGGATTTTACAGTGAATATATAAAACAATATGGAGTTCCATGAACACTACCAGACAGCTTATGGCTTTTTTTTTTGTTTCTAGAATGTATGGTTATTGCAAATAGGGATGTTCTAGGACCTGATTAATGAAAAGTGAATGCAAACTAAGGAAACCTCTTTTTTTCATCTTACTGAAACCTATAACATAGGAGATTTGCATACAGAGATTTTGATGGAGTGGATGTTTGAGTCTTTATCTCTTTCTTTATACCATTTCTATATTCAAATAAGACAAGCCCCTGAAAGAAGAAATCATGTTTGAAGCAGAGAAGGGAATATGGTTAATGAGAGAAAGGAGCAAGCACAAGGTAATAGTGAGCAGAATAAGTGGCTTTCTCTCAGAGGTTTTATAAGCACCGAGTTTCTGTGAGCAACCAGTGATTTCTATTGCAATAAGCTGATATACTGTCAGTTGTCATTATTAATAAAAAGTTATAAATTACTTGGCTGAAGTAGGGATTCTGTATTACTAAAGTCAATGGGAGCACATGTCAATTCCTTAACATAACAACGTATAATTCTGGATTCACAATGCAGAAAAGTTAATTTTTCTCCTGTTATTTTAGGGAAAGGACTGTGTGTACCTTATACATTATTTAAACATTTTACATCCTTAATTTGACATAGGCTGATGTAGAGGTGGGGTCAAAGAGGACACTTTTCTTACTCTTTCTGCTAGTATTCTTCCAAGGCACTGAAGAGCTGAATTTCATAGTTTGGAATAATTATGAGTCCAGTTAGGCTGCTATTACCACTATGACATTCAAATAATATTTAAAATGATTACATCAATATTATGTATAAGGTCAGGCATGTCACAGTTATTTTTTTATTAAAATTAAAGACATCAGTGCTGTAGGGTAATAAGCTTTTAGATTGCTTATTGTCATTTAAGGGCATATATGAATGTGGTCTGTGGTACTTAAACTGGAAATACTATCTTCACATTAGGATTAGTAGAATGCTTTTTATGATTGCCATAAATATTTTCCAAATCTATCAATATATCATCATTAGTTGGAGATATTTGTTTATGTCTTGTAAGATATTTGTTGCAACAGCCCTTTTCTATATTGGTTCCTTCACTTCTAGAACACCTTTTACTGAAAGATCTCAGAGTTCTTCTGATATACAATTATGGTAAATATTTTTTAGAAGCTTAAAGTCACAGACTGTGTTTGTGACAAAGGTGGGAATCTTCACTCAAATTCCTTGGCTTTCAAGAGCTGCTCATTCTGCTACAATATTTAGATTCCAGTTTTTCTCCTGTAGGAGCTTCACACAATTACACTGTTTCATCCAGCTAGGGAAGGTGTCTGATGTAAGAACTGATCATTGCACCACATACAAATCCATTTTGAAGTTCTGTCAGTAGTTTTGAACCACCCAAATTAGCATGCTAACCAAGTGAGCTTATATTAATGAGTTGACATAAGTAAGGCATTATATACACGTTTTTACTAGAAGACTTAGATACACACCAGTATCTAATTTAACTTGAGAGTACAATTGTATTTTAAAATATATGATGATTGGGAAAACATGCTTGAATAGAGAACTGAAATATAAGGAACAGCTATTTTTAAGTGAGGGCTGTGAATTCCTTTATTTTTTACTTTTCATGTGTAAAGCTGTAAACACTTCTGTCGTGAGGAACAAATAGTCGGCCCTTTTTCACCTTTTTCTTAGCAGATCTGTAACTCCTACAGTTCCTGGTCTCATTTGCTTACACTAATGATGTATATACAAAGAGTATTAAAAGTCTTACTAGTCTCAGTGTTGTAAAACCGATGATGTATAATATATTCCTTCAGTTTTATCAACAAAATTGACCCAAGGTGCATTTGTACTAACACTTAAAACAACAAGATTGCATGGCTGTAAATACACAGATTTGCCTCTTTTTACTAGAAAACAGTACAGCTCAATTCCATGGTCCCATTTTAGGATTTCAAGGATAATAGTGAGAAATTCACTTGTAAGTTAATTACAAAAGTTGTAAAAGCAACTGAAAGCAAAATTCAGTGGCTTCTTAGAGGACAGCTGGACCTTAAATGCTCCTGATTCCTCCTAGATTAGGATCATTGATAAATGTAGAGTTGTCTCTATTGCACATCAGGTATGAGGTCACAATGACACTTTGGTCACCCAGAGCACAGAGGAATTTTCCATTATCTTTAATACTCAACTATGAAGCAGTTGCTACTTTTGAGGCTAAGGCACATAGGTCACTAAGGAAACAGGATCTGCAAACAGAAATGCTCCTGAAAATTGCAGGCTAGGTTTCACTAATGCTGTCAGATAGGCTATGCAATAAATTGAACATGTAATTGTTTGTTCATTTGCTTTTCTTTTTAACTTTTGCTACCTATCTTCCAATTTCAATTCAGTTAGCTGCCTGACATGGTAGTAGTTTAATCTTAATCTCTTGGTTTTGCTTCCATCACAGGACTATGTTGCTTTTCAGTGCAGTCGCTGATTTACAAACACCAAACAAGAAGTTGCTATACAACTAAGAGTTCTCAAATGAAAAAAAAAAGCCTAAAAACATACCAAATTACTTTTCAACGATGGGCTGCATTTCTACATCTTCTAATTTAATGTTTGAGCAAAGTTGCAATCAGAAAATGGAATTACTATCCTGAACTGAGAAAGATAAAATCAATACTTGTAACAGTTATTGCTAACCATGTAGTGCTTATAGATTTAAATATAGAAACAGTTTATTCTGTGGTATTTATCAGCGTCAGAGCCAAGAGACTTGCACAAGCAGGAAAGCAGTGGGTGGCTAACAATAAAATCACAGATATCTGATATTTTGTAATTGTTAATGCAGTTGAACAAGTCATTTAATTGTAAAATACAGTAATAAAAAATAAGTAAAAATAAAAATAAAAATTAAAAGCTCCATCTAAAGTTTCTGTGCTCGGTTCCGTAATGGAGCTTTAACCTGTAAACACATTGAATCCATCCACTGCATTTCAAGGTATACAACTGTTGTTCAAACTTTTTGTATAGCTTTATGAAATAGTAACAGGAAACATACTTCCCAAGTAGAGAAGACACTCGGTCCGAAACTTCTGTAAATCCAAATAATGTTTTGCAAAAAAGGGGGTTGCTTGATTTTTAAAAACATAAGGTTAAAAAGAAGCTGTTACATCCTGCATTGTGTAAAACTGGAAATACAATGTGCTGAATACAGTAGGTAAAATCCTGGCACAATTTTCACTGACTTCATCAGTTCTGTTGTTGAGAATTTTGTTAGTGGCTCTAATCAGATGATTCACATTATCGCTCTCTGTAGCAATAACACAGAGTGCAGGAGATTACCAAATCTGGCATAGATGCACGCTATATTTACTGTTGGTATGTCTCTGCTTTTAGCACTTTGCTGTAATGGCTTGATCATTAAGTCATAATGTTCTGAATTTAAAAAATCCCTGTAAACAGCCTTGCTCACAGCTTTCAATACAATTTAAGTGACAGTGCCGAACTCTTGGGGGTTTGTCGTGGACAGAAGAAAACTTACTGTAAACAATTTTGAGATTCACAGATTAAAGGATGATTAAACTCTGCTTCTCTCTCCAGAACCATTTTTCTGCAAACAGAACTATCTCCTCTCAACGTTAAAAATTCTAGGAAAGGTGCCTACAGAGAGAGGTAGGCTCTCTGTTATGTTCCATCAGCAGCCAGCCAGCGCTGCCCACCTGAGCTCCCTTTGGGAGCTCCCTGCTGCTCCTGTTCAGTGTGAAGCAGTCAATTAGAAGCAGGTGAAAAGGCAAATTTTCCTGTAGACAGGTATCACAAGACTGCCTAAGCAGGAGGTAGGTCTTCAGAGAAGAAGAAAATTCCTCCTTGAGTCTGAGAACATTGTGCTTTTATCACGCTCAATTTTATAACCTGGAAAGCTCTCTTAGGACTGAGCATGTGGTACCACAGTATTTAATAGCACTGGATCGCCAGATGAATCTATACATTGTTCTTACAAAACACTCACACTTTCAGCTACTGTCCAGTCTATTCAGTGAAATATCTGCACAGAGATTCCCTGTTTTGTATTTTAGAGAAATTATCTAAGAAGAAAAAAAAAAGAGATGTGGAAAAAAGCAAATAATATTTAGAAAATGAGTGCTTCTGGTAAGAGAAATCAATAAATGATTAATTCCTGCGGTTTTTCAGCAAAACAAATTAAGAACCACTGAATGCAAATGCATTACAACTTGCATGAATGGTATAAATACCAATAGAGCTAAAAAGAAATACCAAAAGAAAAACAAAGGAAGAAAGTTTTCATTTAAAACAATGTCTTATCTACTATTGATAGACATCTAAGCTGCACAATACTGATCATGGTCAAAAACCTTTTGACGTCTTATAGGTATCATATTCTTTTAGGACAACAGATAATCATCTCTGTTCTTTTATCTTGGTTCTGCAGTGGTGCCCCAGAGCCATCTTAAAAGTTTACAGAATACCATTGAACTTTCCAATTACATGACCAGTTTGAAATCCATCTTACGTTACCTTTGATATTTCTTTCTGTAGTGTTTGTACGAAGCAATGAAGCGAGAGATGCACGTACTGTTTTCCAGTGTTTCTTTCAGTATTATTCAGTGAAACAGTTCAGTTAACTTGAGATTATACCCTTAATGGTAACAAAAACACTAAAATCTATCTCATGCAGAAAATATTCTTTACATTATTAAAATAAATAAATATGATCCATTTTCAAGAAAAAGACACTGAAGTGAATAGATGAATTCAAGCTGAAATTTAAAAACTGTAATAATCCTACTGTATTTCTGTTGATTATGGTGTTTATTAAGGATTTACATTAAAGTAGGATATTTATATTAAATAGACTTATTTTGTCATTATTGATTTAAAAAAAATTGAAGAAAATGTTTCATTGATGTTGAGTAGAACTTTGTATGCAAGATAATAATAAAGGCCAGCATTAAATAAATCTGAGGCATTGACCAGTGCATAAATTTATATGAGCTTCTTTGTTCCTAAGGGAATCAGTAAAGTGACCTCTGTTATTTTATATTTCTTACATAGAGTTAATGTTTTAGCCATATGAAAAAATAATCCTAAGAATACCAAGATATATTAAAATAGTAAAATACATAAGTTAAATGAGAAAATGAATATATTCCTAGATGAGTCTTTGAAATGGGAGTTAAGAATAGTATAACATTTGACATTAAAATTGCATGATGAATTAGGTTAATTAACTGGAAAAGTTAGTAATCTCCAGAGCCCTATAGCTTTGGGAAAGGGAGATGACAAAGAATATCTGAAAAAAGGTACAATTCTTTATTCATGCAGGTGTCTCCGTGGAGCTAACAGGGAGAGTTCCATGCTTGGGCTGGTTTTCCAGTGCTATCCTATATTATTATTATTATTGTTATTTTTGTTACTATTTATTATTGAATAGGAAAAAACTCTCAACTACTTTTTCATCCAGATTTTAATTCATAGTAGTTTTAATTACGCAGTTAGATTATGTTAGGAACAGTTTTGTAGCCTGTTCTTCCCAGGAATATGTGTGCAATTTTGTGTTGTACTCTTACCAACATCTTTGAGTATTGCTGTTTAATGTGTGCTGATATTTTTATCAGGTTGTTTTGTCATAAGAAATAAAACGTGTTGTACTTCTATTTTGAGGGAAAAAATTGCCATAGGAATCTAAAAAGTTCCATAAAATGTTGTGAAACAAACATATAAACTTCTATTTTCATCTCACTAGTAGAACAGTGAATTTTCCAGCCTGGAAGATTTTTATAAAAAAATTATTGTTGAACCCTCAGAGTATGGTTATTTGAAATGTAAACATTAGGGTTTTTCCTAAAAAAAAAATCAATATTTCCTAAAAATATCAATAAAGTAATGATCTACATTCACTTCAGTTTTCACTGCAACCTTAGTAAGGATCATAAGAAAGGCATTTAACTTCAAATGAAGAAAGGATTTGGGCAGTGATGGCGATGTGGAGTAATGTATATGAACACTTAGACTGGCAAAATAATCTTAGCAATATTTGAAAGGAGCAGTTTTTCTGTTTCATACTGCACTGTATCTACCTTATTTTTCTAGTCCTTTACCTGTGGCAGCTGACAGGCCAAGCCACATTTGCACAGCATTTTGGCAGGAATGAAATAAATTGGATTTGCTAGCTGTCACATAATCTACCAGAGTCAGCCCATCCCTCTACAATGAGATTTATAGAACAAATCCACATACTTTGACTGTTCTTGGTCCATAGTGAGTTTACTGCACGAGTATGCTGTCTCTTGCTGACAAGATGAGTGAAGGATATCTGGGAGGCACTTGCACTGAAAATGCCATGTGTACCAGGAAGAGATGCTCCACCATCCCTGTTTGGTGATGGTGTAGAGGGTACCACTGTCACACCAGCCAGCAGCCTTGGTCACATCATGGCAGAGGGGATTTTGTACCATGTGCTCTGTGTAACCTCTGACTCCTGATCATCCCCCACTATGGAACAAATGTACTGTGAAGGTTCTCCTCTGTGGTGGGCTGTCCTTGGCCAGATGCCCACCCAGCTGCTTTCACACTCTTCCTCATCAACAGCACAGAGGGAGAAAACAGCAGGAAAAAATTCATAAGCCAAGATAAAGACAAGGACATTGCTTACCAGTGGCTGCCACAGGTGAAAAAAGTCCCCTCCGTGGGTGCAAGGAAATATCTGATCCTCCGCCATCTCTCCACGGGCTGCAGGGAATCTCTGCTTCTGGAGCTCCTCCTTCTCCCCAGCTTTGCTGTTCCCAGGGCCATTGCTCACACTTTTCCCCTCACAACTCGCTGCCAGGCAGCGTTTCCTCCTTCTCAAATGCATTTTCTCAGAGGTGCCACCAGCTTCACGGCTGCAGCTGTGGCCTGTGCGCAGAGCGGCCTGTGCGGAGCCGGACAGAACTGGCGGGAAGCAGCTGTGTCCGGCACGGGGCAGCCCCTGACCTCTCCTCGCAGAAGCCTGTGGGGGTGAAGCCTGCAGCCCCTCACCCTGCCAGAACCGGACCCCACACCT
>NW_010335849.1:12876-13624 GCF_000700745.2 Antrostomus carolinensis
CATCGGACATGTCGCAACCCAAGCCTTCAAAAAAAAAGGCCAGCCAAGAGCCTCAATAAAGTAAGAAACAGCCCTCAGCTCCCTGCCTGCCCTGCTGCCCGTGCACACAGCAGACATCAGTCCTGACAGAGCTGCAGGACCCATCTCTGTGTGACACGGCCGAGGCACAGTGCCCTGTCCAAGCGGCTGCCAGAGCGGCAAACAGGCTCCCCACAGCAGGAGACGGGATCTTGCTGCGCCCAGCACTGGACAGAAATGGTGTGGGGCAGGTTCTCTCAGGGCCTGAGGGAGATGACTGGGGCTGCGGTTTGGGAGGCCATGGCTTACAGAGTTATCTGTCAGTCAGCTGGTCTCACGGGGCAGGACAGTGAGCCGGCCTCATTAACAGCCACAGCTTCGCTGCCAGGGCAGGGTTGGCTCCTTCCCAGAATCAAACTCAAATACAAATCAACACAGTATGTACAATGAGAGATTTGGGCTCTCATACGAGTTCAAAACTGAGCTAACATGACAGCACAGGGCTGTTGGATTCCGTTTCGAGATGGCCAGAGAGCCTTTGGCCTGTTTCATTAAATGTAAATTGACTCAAATGCACTCTGAGCAAAGCAGTCCAATTCTTGGCAGGTCATGGTTTGTCTCAGCTGTTACTGAATCCCTGGCCCTCAGCTAGAATAATTATCATCTCAGGATGATTTTTAACAAAAGGAAGGATATAGGTACTATTACAGGAAATGTAATATATCAAGGG
>NW_010335849.1:13674-19788 GCF_000700745.2 Antrostomus carolinensis
AATACTGTAATTAAATAGGTTTTCTAGTTGGGAATTTCAGAGTAGAAACTTTAAATTTGTTTTGCTTTTATGTATGCTACATGAAAGAACCACTGGTATGTATTGCAGTAGTAACATATTTTTATTTGAAAAGATTTTTTTTTTAAATCATTGAGGTTTTATAGTGACATGAGTAATACTATTATAAAGTTATTTGTGAAAACTAAGTACTTTTGAAAGAACAGAAGGGAGAACGTAAGCACATATCAATATTGATGTTTTACTCAAATCTATTTTTGTTAGCAAGTCATAAGAAATGAATTGCTGTGAAACATTGCAAGTTACAAACACTAGTGAACAACTAGGTTATTAATTGTATTTATTGGGGTGAAGAGATAGTATGGGCAATAAAGAACAAAGGTTTTCATCCATAAAGAATGCATTGAGCTGCCTCCAAAGTGATTTAGTTAATTGATCTAAAAGAAGGTTGATTCATGATTAGCAAAAGGACAAATAAATCTCAATTTAAAGCTCTCAGAACACATTCGCTCAATAAACCGCATCAAGAAACACAACTAAAACAGCTGTTAAGAAAGTTTGAGACATTTCCTACTTGATAAAAGCACAATATTGAAATGTTTTTACTTTCCTTTTTTATTTTGAAACTTTTTTTTTTTTTTGCATAAACCTTTAATTCTATCTACACAAAATATTTACCTGTTGTGTTTGTGTAGTGAAAATAATTTAATTTTTACTTTACCTTACAGGTATGGGGGTAGCAGATTGCCTGGTAAGTACTGATTTGCCACTGTCTAAGGCCACAAAGGGATAATCTGGCTGTGCAATGGCAGGTGAAGCACTATCAGCTGTCTGGCAGCTCCTTCAGGCCTAGATCCAACTGAAGTGTTTATGTAACGGACCAAAGTCTCACTATGGCATGCCAGATTTGGGGAAAGGTCCTTTGCAGTTTTTCTAATTGCAAAAATTATCGTCGCAAAGAACTGCAACAAGATGTAAATGATCTAATAGTAGGTTCTTGCATGAGTGGTTGGGATTTGTTGCTATCTCCTTCCCTGCCTCTTCAGCCACTCTCTGCATCCTTACTGAACAATGAGAGTGAAGGTTCCCATTGTCCTACGTTGTCACTCTGCTCTCCTTTTCTTTGGTGGCTACTTACAAAACCAGGGAAATGAAATGTGTAAAATTGAATCTTATTCACTGCAGTTATTGAAACAGAATTACTCACTCAGGAATGGAACAAAGGAGGAAATGGCCCCAAATCCATTTGGATACTTTTCACTGGAGCCTCTAGAAAAACAACAGCAACAACAACAGCAGCAGGCAAGAGACAGACATTGAAAAAGTAGCAGACTGAGACATGTTCTTAAATGCATTTTTCAGTGTCTTTAATGAGGGTCTGTGCAGCTAGAGAATAGCACGTATCCTTTAATTTCCCCTGAGGTTAACACTCCTTTTCTTCTGCTGCTGCTGCTGCTGTTTCTATTTATCTAATTTTGCATTTGCTGAGTGATGCTCTTGTGACATCAAGAAGAACATGGCTTTCTTTTACATACTTTAAAAACACATTTTTAAGTTTCCAGCTGAAATTTGAACTGCTTAAGTTACACAAATCCACAGTCAGTCTCTGTTTTCAATATGCAGAAACCTGTTTTCTTTCTTGTAAAACACATATAAACACTTTGGAAAGGAACAAAAACAACCAAGAGGGAAACTTAAAGTAAAAATAATTATATTTATACACAAAAATGGTTATTTATGTTCTGAGGATCTTGTTGCCAGAGAATACCAAAGAAGATGAAATCTCCTAGGACTTAGCTTGTCCAGTGCCTGATGGTAGAGAAATTGCCCTATCTGTTTTCAAAATGACAAGACATAGTGAGTTTATTACTCATATAGATTCTGTAAGGTTTCAGTAAGAGGTTATAAAAATATGCTGAGCTCTTCCACTTAACGAAGATGTAATTCTTGTAATACAGAATTCTTACAATAAATGTGTCATATTTCTTACATTTATGTGGTGTATTTCATAATACAGAGAAGTAGAAAATATTATGTAACTATTACTAGCTTTGAAATGTGGATGACATTTAGACTGCTTTTGAGGCAAATAATAATTCCATTAGTTGACAACACTTTTTACCTACTATATCTAATGACCTGCCATATCATCTCCAGGTTTGTAAGTCCCATCTCATAGAACCACATGCTTCTAAGCATGTTGTTTACTTTCCAATAAATCTTTTTACATTTAGCATTGAAGTGAAGGTTTCCTGACAACAGAATTCCAGGAAGTGTTTTCAGCACCTCATACATATGGTCACATATTATATATTGGAGTTTTATATGCAGGAGATGGTGCTCAATATTTTAATATACCATATGTCTGTATATAGTATTGTTCTGAAGATGTATTTATTGCTGTGACTAAAACTAGGGTTTAAATTTCAGACCAAGAACATGAGGAGTATCAAAGTTTGTGAGTCTGAGGCTGCTGTTTCTTGGAACAGAGGGGCTGTGATGACCCTGTTCCTCGTGTTCAGTGCTGTCACAGAGCAGTGACAAAATAAAGGTGGGCATATTTCACTCATGTCCTTCATGTTTTATTGCATTGTGGTGCAATTATCAGGTCTGTTATTAGAAGTGTGTCTTTTTTAGTGTCTTCTGTTCTTGTGAAGATGTAGAAGGGCTTTATAAGTAACAATAGTTTAAGCTTATCTGTTCCTTTGTAAAAAGGTCATTGTGCCCTTCTATATGCTGTTAAATAGCAAATTAATGCACAGTTCTGCAATTTCTAATGCATAGCAGTTTCAAGATTAAAAACTGATTATTTGGTCTTTACTTTGTGTTGTCACCAACTGGAAATCTATACATATATCTATGTTATGCACTTGCCAGTACCAACACTAAACTCATTATCAGAATTCCCTTATTAGATACTTTATTACATCTGCAATGTCTGCGTTGTGACAGTCAAATAATGCTATTTAACTTCCAATTATCATGACTATTCAAAACCTTCTCTGAGGTAAGTATGAATGTACATGGAATGATGTGCCAAGACAACAGAAATATGCTGAATTATACGGCATACCCTAAATCAAGCTGTCTGCATGAATCCACGTGTGGGATCTGGTAGGTATTGTGTGCTGAATTCTACACACTCTCTTGTATCTTTTATACTAATTTTTGTCAATGAAGGTTGTTAAATTCATTAATTCATTAAACCTACATCTGTGTATTTCTGTTAAAGATTCTTGATCTACAAATTCTTAAATTACTTGCAGTCCAGGCAGAAATGATATTGCATATGATGTACTATACTATATAGAGAAACTATATTAGTAGGTTTAGAGTGTATATCATACATATGTTTCATTGAGCTACGTCGCTTAAGTGATGTATCCTTGCATAAATTCAGCAGTTTCATCAGGGTATGTTGGACTCTTGATCTCACTGTATGTGATTGTCTTTTCTCCTAAAGAGAAACAGTGCCACCTACAGAGTCAATGCTTAATATTTACAAAGAGCAAGCTATTATTTCATTCTAAGAAGTTGCAGAAAGATGCTGGGCTTGAAAATAAGCCAGAATTTAAAATTACATTTTTCATAATTTGTATATAAAATAGCCCTTTTAATGACTGATGACACTTACTGATAGCATCTTTTTAAATAAAAAGATGCCATTTGTAACAGTGTAAATGCTTAGTTCATTAAGTCTAATGATTGAGAAAAGCAATCAATATTTAATACTGGTTTTCATTTGAAATTATGTGAAAGTAAAGGATGCACAGCTTTAATTACTTCATGGGAAAACTGAAAAGATCTATGTTGTTTCCTTGACTTTATTTCAAAAGAACTTTATTGAAAGAGCTACCAAAAGGAAAGAAATAGTGGTTTACATTCCTTTATCCTATGCCCAAGGGATAGCATTTCCTCTTCACCCGTAATACTGACAATGTTAATAAGCTCTATGGAAAACTGTCATATAACTTGCTGTTCAGTTACAACAATAACCTGTAGTCACTGTAATAAACGCGTTGTAGGTTGACAAGTATTCATTCATAATGTGTTAACAGAATGGGAAATAAATAGATATACTTGCTTTACTAATTAAATATAGCTGGGAACTATGTTACATGCTGTTGAATTCTTGTGACAGTGTCTTAGGTATCAAAGTATCTAAGGTATTAATGCACTCCAGGGGCATGGAGGTAACTCCCAGTCAAGTCAGCTGAAAATGAGGACTCAGGCATTTCCATTCCCTTTGCAACTTGCGTGTTTTAATCAAGCTAATGCAACAACTACTTAAAATACATCTAGACAGCACAGCAGGTAGACTTTCTGGTGAATTATTCAGTCCTGTGCCTTCCTCTGTGCCTCCAGTCCCATGCACTTTTTGGAGCTCTTACCTAGGTTTACATCTGAGAGGACTATGCCTCTCTAATTCTTGTACTGATATGGAGTCCAGTTTTCTCTACTAGCATGCTATGTTCAAGGAAAAATGTTTTGATCTCTTTAAATTGTACGCCAAAGATTAGAAAAGAATAAGTTTTTGTAATTATTTTTAATGATTAGAGAGGTAATTTTAAGAGAGCTAGCACATACTACACAACTAAGACAATATGTTTAGGAATGAACATTTAGATGATAATTTCATGTTGAGATTTATCTACGTGGTGATATAAATAATGCATAAGAAGTATACTTGATACAAGTGAGACTGCTCAAGTGTGTAAATTAAGTGTTCATGGTATGTATACCAAAAAGAGATGAGAATATGATTACATAATTAAATTTTAATAAATGAATTCTGGAAAAGTTTGATGATTACTGAGTTAGATGTGAACTTCATCAAATAATTTATTTATTATATAAAATATTGTATAAAATTTAATTTTGCCCTTTGGAAGTTATTTAAAGCCAGTAATTAAAACTGAAGAAAGGTTGCTTACACTAGAACATGAGAGAGGGATTATTTTAATGACTAGAAGGACCAGAGGAAAAGTGGCTCAGAGAAGGACATAGGACATTCCAACAGGAAATGTATCATTCTCATTCTCACTATAATGCTATAGGCTGCTATAATACCATACCATAAAGATGAAAAGTGCAGTCATGGTAACTGTTTATGCATTAAAGCAGTTATGTGCTGTTGGCAGAGGCATGGACTTTTCCCTTTTAACTGCCAAACAGATTATTTTACAGTCATCTAACTTTTACCTTCTTACCCTGCATTGTTCTAGTCCTGTTGATCTGCACCTGGAAACCCCCATATGAATTGACTACAGGTAATACTAGCAGTACACATTGTTCGGGTCATCAGAATAAGAAAACAAATGCATGGGTCACTTAACTGCACACAGTGGTCTCTAGAGGGACTGTCTTACTAAATGTAGAAGAGAGGACAACACAGTCAGAAAATAAACTTCTCAGTAACCAAGTTACTCATCTGGGTGGTGAAACAGGAAAAGAAAAAAACCCCTACTCCTGACAAAGCCATGCATTAGAATGAATACAGCGGCTGATGTTTGTGTAAACCTGAAAAAACTGGTGACAGAAAAAGGCTTTCCCTAGGGTTTCCTCTTGCTGCTCTGTTGAGTTCTATGTTTTCTATCCAGAGAGTAGTTCATGACCTCCTCTCATACCTATCTATTTTAAATATATATATTCCTAGAGGAACTGAATTGCTCAAAGCCACAATTAACTTCCTGGGAGGTTCTGATAGCAGAAAACAGGAAGGTCATCCCCTCTGTCCCCACAACCAAAATGGAAAAGTGAAAAAAACAACCCACTTTCACTGTCTAGAGTTAAAAACTTGTTCTATGTGGCAGTAGCTTGAATTTTCTGTGTTGATTACGTCCAAGTACTAAAATCCATTTTTCAAATGTTTATAGACTATATTCTGGTTTCCTAATAATGCCTGATCTCCATTGTGGGAAATGCATGACCTACAAGGCAGCAGGTCAAAAGGGAATGATGAAGGGCTTAATTACTTCCCCCAGTTAGCATCAAACTACCAATTAGAAGCAGCTGCTGTGAAAACCTAATGCTCACAGGGCAGCAAGGGAAGATGTTACTTTAGAGGATATGGGTTTTCTGTAGGAGAACTGTTTG
>NW_010335849.1:19820-29379 GCF_000700745.2 Antrostomus carolinensis
ACTGTCAGATAATAACTTTGTTAATTTCAGATGGGGGTGTTATAAATGTCTGGTAATATTAAGAAGTTACTGTGAGGTAATAATTGCTTGATGATTTATAGCATTTGCACTGAAGTGACTTCCAATATTTTTTTCCCTGTTATCAATTTTTATGATCCCTATTTCTTAAATTTCTCTATGATTATATTAGGATAGGAATGAGAACAGGGAAAGGTATGATGAAATAACTAGCTCTCTGTAAAGATCAAACCTTCATTTATGTTTCAATGAATCATTTGAGTAACCACATATCTGATTAAAAAAGTTAAAAGGGTCTAGTTGAAAAAGAAATAGTATAGTATCTGAATGCTGATCTCTGTTCTTCTGCAAGGGAACTGGTGTGTCTGGTGATTTACATCTTTGTCTTGAGATAGCAGTGGCTATGATGTGAGGCTGTCTGCAGCCCTACAAATGCTGTGTCAATAATTTCAAGTTCTGTGAGATGTTTCTACCCTAATCTCTGCAGTATATTACACGTACTCTACTTGGTTTAAAATGCCAAATACCTTCAAGTCACCTGAGCATTAAAGCAAGGGAGGTGTGTTTAATGTGATTGTTCAGCTGGCAACTGTATCAAATTTATTTTTGTCTTCTTAAATTCACATAGAAATCTGAGGTGCTATACTCTATCAGAAATGGCTATTAATAAACATTAGTTAGTTTGATGATTATGAATAGTGTCACCAAGCAATTAAAATTTAATTGAGCATTAAATAAAGTCCACTTACTGTAAAGTATCACCATCTGAGTTTGAAAAACAACCTTAACAATAATTTTTTCACAAAACCTTAATTGGCTTGTGGTTTCTGGTTTAAAAACATAAGAGGAGGTATCTTCTGTGGACTCCTAGAGAGTTTATTGGCAGTTAAGACCAGTTTGTTAAAGAGGATGAGGTTAGTTTAGGCACTTAGGGACCCATTTTCTATTTTCCACCTTAGATGTAGTTTTAGGATCTATTTCCTATTTTGAACATCTCAGCACTTGATGTGAAAAAAAAAGCTGGCAGGCCTTAGCATTATGGTTCAAAATTTATAGGCTCAACTCATTGTTTCAGTTGTCCTTAAAAAAATAACTGGATCCCAAATTTTTCATAAAAGTTATTTAAATCACAAATTTGGCTTCTAAACCGGAGAGGAAGCACATGGGGTTTGGTACAAAGTCCATTGCACCACAGCAAATATAAAGCATTCCTCTCTCTGGCAAGTTACTTATTAGATCATGTCAGTTGGCTCACCTTGCATGAAGTATAGAAGCAGTCAGCTGCACCATCATACCACCATGATCTTCTCTTTCTTCTCCTTACCTTCCATTTTTATAAAAGAGTAGAAAAACACACAGTGATTAGGCTTTTACTTGATGAGAGCATTAGCACATACAGAATGAAGGGGAAAAGGCTCTTTGATCTTGAACATTTGAGGGTTTTAAATGAAAGCTCTGAGGTAAACATAAGCAGAAAAACTGTGCTCTACAGGATAGCTGATAACCAAGCTTTCAAGGAGTGTTTCTTTTGTAAGGTTTCTCGTGGAATATGCAATAGAATTGACTCCCTAGGAAGCCAGTAACTGGTCTTTTCTCCTCTGATTACCCTGTTTCCAATACATTACCTTCCTGCACAATAAATGTTTACTGAGTTGACTAGTAGGATAGCAAAACTTAAATTGTCATAGTATTGATTAAACCATCCTCATTTTCTCCACTGTTCAAGGAAACGGTGTGCTCTTACTGCTACTGAATTTTTCTGCATGCAGATAATACTTCAAAGCAAGGTTTGGATGGCACATTAATTGACTTTTCTGTTGTAATACCTGTTACAGCACGTATAAAGAGCTTTCCAAATAGTAGTCCTTTCCTGTAGCATGTTTCGGAGGAGAAACTGCTGTACTCTTGCAGACATATATTGACTGCATTGGGTCTCCAAGTCAGTAAGTTCTCGTGTTGCTTGTTGAAGGAACATAATAATAGGTTCTGGCACTTTCCTCTCGGTTACCGTTTTTAGGTGTAATATGTGAATATTTCAAATTTTTTGTTTTGATTCTTCTGCAGTAGAAACACCTAAAGTAAATTGGATGCATTCCATTCATGGCAGCAATATTCTTATCTAGTGATGCTGGGTGGAGCATCTTGCACCAGTATGGGCTGTTTGAGATATTGGAGGGGATTATTGTGCAGCTGCCAAGCCATTCTGTTCACTTTTTAATTTCTTTTCTGAACAGAAATAACATATCTTTTCTTTTTCCCAGAGTATGCTTAATATTTGTTTTATGATAGCTGAATAAACTGGGTATTCTCTCTGCTTATAAAGGTTATTAACATTGTTTGATACGCATTACTATCCTAATTACATTCTTTCATCTCTTAAATATTTAGTTTTCTGAAACTCATTGGAGAGAAAGTCCCCATTCTATTGAATCAGGTGTCATTATTTCTACTGTGGGAACTTTTTAGGCCAGGGCAGAGTCCTCAGGGTAAGGGAATGATATTGTACTTGGGTCGCCAGAGCCCTAGGAAATGTGCAGCTGGTGCTGCTGAGGGTGAGATCATGATGTGTGGGTGTGGTGGGACCTTTAAGAGGACCTGGGAAGACACTTTATTAAAATGAGCTCCCAAAGAGACTAGAAAGGTTTTTAAATTAAAACCAACCTAGAAATAACAGGTTTCATTTTAGAATATGAACTAGCATAATTAGTTTTTAGGGGCAACTAGGAATCAATAGGTAAGACAAAATACAAGTAACAAGGTTTTCGATCCTAATTTATCCCAGTCCTTGAAAAGACTTGCCCTCAGCTCAAGTGCAATCAGTTCTGACCTGTACTACACAATCCCCTCTGAGTCCAAGGGAAAAGCATTTTTTTCTCTTACTTTTTGAGGCTCTCTCCTTTCAACAGTCTTTCACCTCAAGCTGTAGGCAACACCACCTTCTTGCTCTGACTTTCCTGTCCTAGAACAGACATACACATTGGACAAAAGACATCGAACTTGCTGTCCATTACAATGAGGCTTGTTACTAGACATGATTGGGAAGCACAGCATCTGTCCTTTTCCCACTTCTGTCTCTCACTCATAAATTCAATATAAGCTTTGTGCTCTTCCTTAACTTTTCCATAGCATCATAAACTTCTCTATTTTTGGAACAATTAAATTTGCCAAAAGTGTTGACAGGCCCCAAATGGTTTCTATCCCCTTAGTCTGACCTTTGCAACTGTCTATATTAAATTTCTTTTGTAATAGTTCCTGTGTAGAGAAAAGCAGAATTTCTCCTTCCAAAATCTGTAGATATTTTACTTTTCTCTTTATTGTTCCCACATTTTACAAGTGTACCTGTTCATAAATTTTAGAAGTTAATTGATTCTATTTTTTGTTTTTCTTCTTTAAAGTTTATTTGTCGATAAATGTAACCATTGAGTTGTATTGTACTGTTCATTCTCTCAGTTTACTCCCAACAGAGGTAATTTGTGGTATCACTGATTTCTAAGGGTAAAACTATGGTCCAGATAAAGATAAAGGCAATCGTGGTGTTTGCTCAAGTACAGCTGAGATTTCATCTTAATTGTGGCACTTTGGAAGTGCTACTGTATCGTTCTGTTACTAGTGGTGAGTTAAGAACTTTTTTTATAGTGAGGATTTAGAAAAGTTTCTAACCAATATTAGCAGTTTGAAAAAGAATTTTGTGAAATTAATTAAAGGCTACTAAGCTAATTTAAATAAATATCATCTTATTATCAGAAGCAGATACAGCTTCATTATGGATGGCTTTTTCAGAGTAATGACTGGGAGTGTTGGGGATGCATTGGTGCTGTAAAGCTTCCTTACTTTAGGAAATGAATATATTCTCTGATTTGGTTATATAATGTTATGGTCTAAAGATAAGTTCCGTTACAATTATACATGTCAACATATGGCTGCTGCTTCCAAGTGCTAAGATCCTGAAGTTACTATTCATTGGAAATACAAGATAAACCACACTTTATTTCATTCTACTTCTACCTTTTTACTATTATTGGTAAGAACAGGGGAAAATAATTAAGATCTAGTTTATTAGTTTATTAATTCCTATAAGCAACAGGACTTGGGTTGAGAGATTTTGGGGGGTTTTTTAACAACACAAAGATAAGTTTTTGATTAATTATCAGACTAACACTTTGAATAGTTATCTCTGAGGAATGAGCGAGGTTACCTCAGCAGTGAGACACTTCTCTGAGTAGTTGGTTAGTAATCTGTTGTTCAAAAAGTATGTGCTTTATTTTTGAATATACACAATTGCACTTAATATTGATTTTTGTTTCCTTGTGAAGCCCATGCAGCCTTAAATCATCTAACCAAGCTTCTGATAAAAGAAATAATAATCAAAATGAATAGTTACTTTGGCTAGTGGATTCCAAGTTTTTAAAATGAACTATGTGTTGTAATGACTTTTATATCATGTATTGATATAAAATTAATCAAGTTTATGTCTAGTGTCAGTACTCAGCTATAATAAATGACAGGCTGTTGTGGTGCCAAACCATCCAAGAAATTATTTGTTATAGGCTTTGTCAGAAATCTGCTGACATTCAATGTGTTCTTGACTATGGCTCAGATACGAAATTCCAGCTTTGTGTCATATATGCATGAGTTCTTCTTTCAGGCTGTTTTGGCTTTCTGCAGCTGTTAAAAGGTCAGAGGTAATCAGATAAGCCAGTAGGATGCTATCTGTCACTATAATTGACTTGAGCCATCATACATAGGAAATCATGCTGAATATCAGTACTGACATTTAAAGCGATGGTGTAGTGGTCATACTATTGCAAATGTATCCTGTATTTAGCTAAAGCAGATCCTGAATTTTTTTTTCCTGTGCAGAAACAAGTGCTGCAAGGTATTAAATTTTTATGTCTAGTTATCTGGTGAGAGTCACCTCAACTACCCAGAAATTATGTTCTCAGAGAGATGAGATTGGGTTCATCCAGTTTTGAAACATTGCTGTGCACAATTTATTTTCAGATGCATAATGGAAGTATCAGTAAAACGTAACTTGTGCAGCTGGCACTTTGAATATTTCTGTCAATCAAACAATCAACAAAGCAGTCAACACTTCTTTTCTGTAACGCTGTTAAATGTTAGTCATATGTCTAATTAACACTAAGTATTCATGTCTCGCTACCTGGTGAACACCTCATTGCTTGGAATTTATGTCAAAGCAACAAGTCAGGGTTCTGATAGTGATTCTGTACGTTCTCCTCCAGAGCAGATTGAGTGTGTACAAAATGTCTTGGATCATGCAGAAGACCTTTCTAAGGCTGAACTAACATAGTGATGGTATTAACCTAAAGCAGGTTCTTCTTTTCACTATAGGTTTGTGCTTTTAATATTTTATTTTGCTTTAGTGTAATAGCCAATATCTTTAGTGACAAATCAGGAACTGAACTAGACAAGTTAAGAATTAAAAGTACAGCTTGAACTAATCAATTCTTGTAGCTGGGCATAAGAACATATTTCTGTCTCCTGTGAAGAGAGGACATGGATAGGGAGACATAACACCCATTTGCTATTAGATTACATGAAAAATGTGAAACCAGTTGCAGTCTGGTAAGGGAATAGCCTCTTAACTGTGAGAATAAATGAAATTAAAAATAAATAAATCTAAAGGCATTCATAGTTGTGCTGAAAGGATGCTATGTCAGCACTTCAGGAAGGAAACCCAAGTTATTTACTGACATAATTAAAATATCATCACTACTTCCTATATGAGGCCACTATACTATATTATTACTTTATTGCTTAAAAGGTACAAAATTATTTTCACACTTATTTAATAAAATCTAGATAATCTCTTTTAAAAGGACTTGGGAATGTTGGGGGTTTTTTTTAATAAAATCAACCCAGCTGTTGTGAAGTTCAGTTAGAATCAAAGAAAAGATGTTTTCTTTTTTAAAAAAATTAAATAAAACTCTTCCATATATGAAGTTTTAATATTTTTTTTATATTTACCTCATCAGAAGCAAATACTATATTAGAAACATTTGACCTGATAAGTATTTTTTGTTAAATTGGATAGACATGAGTGGTACAGTAAGAATGTTTTATGTTAATTAACATGTTCAATTCATGCTGTCAGTTATACTACCAGGACCTCCTAATTGTGTGACCTATCAAATTAGATAAGAGTGATTTTGGATGAGAGAGAGGTACAGCTTAAAAAAATTTGCAAGACTCACTTCAGGAAAATCACTGAATTTCCTTTTAATGTTTGAGTTGCTCTGTATATTTTTATACTGTTGAGCACTGTTGATGAAAGAGACATCTTCAGAATCAGATTCGAAGATTTGAAACTGAAAGCTGTCTTTTAGTGTGCTATTTGAGTGGGCTCTCTAGTCAAACATTTCAATATGAAGTTTATTTCACAACTCTATTCTGCCAAAATAATATGCCCAATGGGGCTCTGAGGTAGTCTTCATGATCTTGACGCTTAGTGAAATACAATTCTAAAATATGCTACTTTAACAGTAGGACAAAAAAATTGCTGTCAGGAGTATTGCGGATGCTACAATGTCATTGCACTGTGAGCAATCTGATCTTCATAAAATTTCAGTTATTAGAAAGTGAATTGCAGGACTGTTACACCTGCATCACTAAAGCACACTTTCCAGGTGAATGTGGGTTATTTGCTGTGCCAGCACTAGTAAGTCTTAGAATTGCCTTCTGTCTGTTAGCCTTTTTTCAAGTAAAAGCAAAATCTTTTCATCCCCTTGACCTATTTAATGTGGACACAATTTTATATTGAATAAAACTAATCATACATATTTTATTACTTCAGATTTTACTGGTTTAGTAATTAAAAGAACAGGTCTAACATATGCTAAATTGTATATACAATTTAGAATGACTACAGTGTATGACCACGTCGATCTAAACATGCATGAGACACAGCAAAATGCATAGTGTGTTTCGTTTTATTGCAAAATACATGGGCCTAAGAGCAATGAAATGTTTGAGAACTAAACCACCAGATATTTTGAAGATTTCATTTGCTTTTGTGATGAATAATGTCATTCTTATTTCCATACAAAAGTGTTGATTTGTCTGTGAGCACAACAGACACATGTCCTTTCAGAATGTATCAGCTTTTGTGACTTATTCCTTGTAAGTAAATTAGATATTGGATTTTCATTGTTTGCTATAGTAATCAATTCTTAAACCTGAATTATATGCAGGCCATGCAAGCAGTTTTAGCACTCTGGGCATAAACTTCTACTGCTCTTGCTTTTAAGTCTTGCTTTTAACTTTCTCACTCATAAAATGTAAAGTCATAGCATTTATTTTTAAAAACCTTAGTTATTGTTCCATGAAGTTGATTTTATATAACTCCTTCAGCAAAGCAGTTGAGTTCTCACATGAAACAGGAATTTAAGCAGAAAGAAATGAAACAAAATTTCAAATTATTATTACCAAGAGTGAAAATATATGTTCTTTAAGGAATCATTAAGTTAACATGTCTGAGAATCTAATATAAGCATTATTTATTTATTTATTTAATGGTCTGGAACAATGACCAGCCTTTTTAGAGTGTGCTTGGTGGGCTGTGGGGCATGAAAATAGGAGGAAACTAGTAAAGCTTAAAATAAGGAGCTGCTCATTTTCTCATGGAAGTGACTTTCCAGTTCTAATTTATCATTCAAACTTCCTTTCATCCTTATGAAGGTGTATTGACTCTCTCTGTATAACCTTATTTATACATCCTGCGGTACCGAGTTCATCAGTGTAAGAGTGGAATTTTTTTGACAGTGGCCCTTACCTTCCCTTTATTAGTTTCATATTCATTTCCTGGAAGGTTATCCATATTGCAAGTGATAATACATTTCAGTGTGCATCACTAAAAAGAAAAAATAGTATCTAAAATTTAAGTTCTTAAATGACACGTCACAACTCTTTACAGCATTTTCATTTATATAAGGCCTCTACCCTCTTCCAAAATAGATATCTCCCCAGACTTGTGTCATACAGGTTCACGACAAAAAGTGAGATTAACTTTACTAGGCACAGGGCTAAACTCATTCTGAACATTTCCTTTTTCCATCTGGGAAAGATTAATTTGAAGATTTGTATGGATTCGTAATTCTGACCAGACTTGTAACAGCTTCCTTTGAACAACTGGTCTGACATACTCATTCCTGTTCAGCTCTCTGATTCTGGGGTAGGTGAATACATCTGAAGTCCGTTGAAATTGCAGGTTTCCATCCAAGGTTCACTTGAGGGGCCCCTAATGTCAAATGGTTTGACTAGACTGAAGAATTGGTTTAGAAGTGTTAGTATGAACTGGAGACAAATGTAATGAAATATCAAGGGATCTGTGATCTTTATATAATCTGACTGTAATTTGACACTGAAAATAGCAAACGGGCCACAGATCACTGACCAAAAAGTAGTGTAACACACAGCCTTATCTTTGCTAGTTAGTGTTATCCTGTCTTTGTAGAAAACAAGGAAAAATAATAAGGCAGTTATGAAAATGATTAAAAAATAGACCATGAGACATACTTTTATATACAGTTATATTGAAAATGCCATCAGTAATGCTTGAACCTCAGTGAGCTGAGCCTAATCACATTGACCCAGTGTATGTTCTGACATATGGTAGTGGCTTTTGAGTACAGTGCAGGACACTTTGGATATTAAGTTAGAAACTAATAACCATTGTTCCCGTTACGCATGTCTGGGGGAGGAAGATAGGAGGTGCTGCCTCAATAAGCTTTTGCCTGGGTCAGTTGAAGCTGTTCGCAGGAATATGGAAATACCACTACAGCGAGGTTCTGATTAGACTGAGCTTGGACAATGATGCACTTCTTTACAATTACTGAATAGAATTGGATGGAATCCCATAGTTGATAAGAGTTTTCTTTTGTTTTCCTGTTTTCAATTTTTTAAGTTATTTTCATGGATTTTTTTTCCCCTGAATATCAGCCCTGAAAAAACCTTAAGCATAAAAAGGATATAATAAATAAAATGGTCTACCAATTGGTAAATCAACTTGTCAATAGGCAGTAAGAGCCAGAGCCAGTCTGTGTAAGTGAGACATACCAATAAAATACGCTGATCAATTCACAATGGATATTCAGCCAGAGACATAACAACAGAAATTCATGGAGACAAAAACATGCTGTGCTTTGTCGCATCATCTTTCCATCTGGAAAACCTAGCTACTGCTAGAAATACTAAAAATAAAACACCACACCCCAACCTCCTCACATCAAGATTTGTCACTTCAATACACAGTTAAAATTTTGATTTTCGTATTACCTTGGCCCCCATTAATTTCCAGTGCAGAAGGAGTTGCAACTGGGAGAGGTCAGAGAAGTATTATGATTTGCAGGGGGGCAGAGGGGGAGTGCAGCTTTGAGTGTGCAGACTTTTCCCTCAACAATGATGAAAGCTGCCCAAGTTGAACCAGACATGAATGGGTAACTGAGCATGAGGAAATGGTGTGTTTGCTTGGGTGGTGCTGATACAATCCCCTTCTGCACTACTTAGCTACAGACACTGGAAT
>NW_010335850.1:0-201 GCF_000700745.2 Antrostomus carolinensis
AATAATAGGAAGCCGCTTAGAAAGCAAACGCGGTAGGTTTTATTTTTCACATTTTACTGCCTGGAGATGGACTACTCTCTAGTTTCCCAAATTAAAAACCCGGGACAATTAATCGACTTCTCCCAATACCTGCCTGTCCCACACACGCAGATTGTTAACAAACGAAAAGGCACGAAAGAGCTGGGGGTAGGTGTGTGTGTG
>NW_010335850.1:261-575 GCF_000700745.2 Antrostomus carolinensis
CTCCGGCCGCACCGGGAAGGACTGAGGCACCGGTGCGCTTTGTTTTGGGAGACAATAAAGCTGCCGAGCCCTAATGAGGGTCCTTGTCTCTTCCGTTGATCTTTCGCCAGATCTCTCCAAGAGCTAATGTCCCCCCCACCCCCCGCGCCCCAACACCCATCACTTCCAGGCTCCTCTTCACGTGCATCTTTTGTAAACAGCAGATCGAGAGGTGGAGACGCTCACGCTGCCCTAGCCGGGCTTTGCCCGCATTCAAACAACAACAACAACTGCTGTGCGAGGAAAAAGATGTAGGCTTCTTTGCCTTTATCAAT
>NW_010335851.1:0-8081 GCF_000700745.2 Antrostomus carolinensis
GCCCCGTGCGACCATCATGGCGCCACGACGGCGCCGTCCCGCGAGCGCGGGGCACTGTGGGAGCTGCAGTCCGGCCGCCATTTGCAGGGCGCAGCCCTCAGAGTGAAAGAGCAAACCTAGAGATTAGAAACGAAAAGGTCTATAGATCCCTCAGCTGTTTGCTTAATTAAACTTAGACATCACCCAGCTGTGGTAACAACCTTTCAATAAAACTGCTGATGCCCCTGGGATGAGCATTTATCTCCTCGCTGATTGATATTTACATATCCGTCCTCACCAACTACTGATAACCTGAGGACCTTTTTGCAAACGTTCTAACATAAATCTATCAGAAGTGCTTAAGCCTGAGGAAGGACATCTAGATAAAGACTAAAGACCAAACGTTCTCCAAAGAATATTGTCCCCAGCGTGTAAAAGAAACAGCACTGTGCAGAACCAGAGTTCAATCAGCGGTTACAGTGATGAAGGCTATCAAAGATCACCGACTCGTTTTACTGTGCAAGTGTGAAGGACTTTTACATATGCTAAATAGTTATGGGATATGTTTTGAATATGTAGATAATTTCTCAGAAGTTCAATGAATATACACGTATTAGGTCAATATAATGTGTGCTGGAACAAAGACACACACACACCTTTGGGGAGCGATCTCCGTGTGTGTCCATCCCTGCAATAAAGAATTCCTGCTTTCTACAACTCCAAAATGAGTCTTTAGAGAGTTTCTGTGACCGGGTTTCTTGGTATCAACAGGGCCCAGTCGCCGGCTGACACCGGCCAGGAGGGCAGCTCGAGAGGCAGGTTCCAGCCCCACATCACTCCACCCTACGATTTGTCAGCAGAGTCTGTGACACGGCACACAGCTGACGATCCACCCTCCAAAGCGGACTCTGGTATTTAAACACACTTCCCTGTGGGACAGCCTGGCCAAGAATGGTTTCAAGGGCAATTAAAGACCAGGTTAGGCAGCAATATGCTGGCAACAGTCAATTGTGTCCTGGAGTACACGCAAGAAACATTTCAAACCTCTTCCCAGATACAGGCACCATGGTGTTACCTGGTAACGAGAAAAGTACAACCTTAAATAAGGTACAAAAAACAAGAGTACAACCTCCACCAGAGTGGAAAGAAGCATGTGAGGAAAGCAGCTTCGGCACAGCAAGGACAGACAAGCTGTCTCATCAATACATGACTTGGTAAGAACAAGGAATCATCCACAGGAAGGGCCACATCATGTTGCCAACTTCACAGCAGGGCTCTGAATTTCCAGAAGGTTTTACGCCAGCCACAGTCCTGTCTTTTACCTTCATCCTCACTCCCTAACGTCCCAACAGCAAACTACTAAGAGGCTCTTAAACACTGAACTAAAAAACTGTTTTGATCTATTGCCTGTCCCAAATCTACCCTGAAGCAACACTGCTCAAAACATTTTTAGTACTCCTAGAAAGTAAGATTTAAATCTGTTTTGAAAAAAACCAAAACAAAAACTCTCAAGCTTTCATAACCTTTAACAGATAAAATGCAGATACAAATGGACTCATTAATTTTATCAGCATCTAATATGCTGCTTGTGGACAAAGCATTACCCGACGAGATCCCAACACATTCATCTCCTGGACTACAAACTAGTTAAAAACCTGGATCCAGTTTAAGAATAGCAAAATCTGAGACTAAAGAATATGATCACAGGTGTGCCAAGGGTGAGCCTATCCTCCCAAATTTAGGAGGAAGATGCAGTTTCAACAATATCTCATTTTTTCTATTACAATATAATGGATAAAGAGCTACCTGCTACAGTCCATAGCATCTGAAGACTGACTGAATGCAACGAGCTGAGCTCTGCTCTGAATACCTTACGTGGCTCTTTAGATAGATATTCACAACCAACATAACTTTCAAGCTAAATCCCACTCAGTGTCACTGACCTGTGTTGGATACTCAGTCCTTCCACAACAAACTTCATACACAGACCATGAATTTAACATCTTGAGCAGACAATCCTGTTTCCTAGCAGTTGTGAGAGTCACTGGTGGGAAAAGCCAGCATTAATGCCACCTTTTCCAGGACTCGCTTCTTCCAACCTCTGTTTTTTTTCACCAGCTGCCTCGAGACTATAGGATTATACAAAAGATTAACAGAAAAAGAACCAACAATTTTATTCAACTCATCATCTGAGATAGTGGAGCAGTTCTGACGCCAGACAAGTTTTCTTCCCTAGTGCTCCAAGTCATTTAATAACCGTTAGCAGTGTGCATATGTGTTGGGGGGTGGATTTTGTAGAACTACCTATTTAAACAAACCAGTCAGACTCAAACATGGTCATCTGAACACACAGTCTTTGGGGGAAAAGCCATCAAAATGTCATCTCAGCCTGGAAGTGTATCCACACAGAGGCACATTCCAGAAACTCAACTGGCAAAGTGAAAAGCCTGCATTATGCTGTGTGTTGTATTTCTTACAATTCAAACACGACTGGAGACAACAGCACCTCAGATTAAAAAACCTTTTGCCACTGAAATAAGGATTTACACTTTCAACCGTCTTGTAGCTGTTTTATCCAAGAATAAAAAATGAGTTAAAACCCAAAAAGTTGGGTTTTGTCCCCTGTAAAGTTTCCCATATAGTTTCCTGTATAAAATAACTTGAAAAAAAAATGCTAGGAGAGCACTTAAAACAAGTACTCATGGTCTTGTTAACTGAAGCTGACAGGAAATGGTTTCCAGTTTTAGGTTTTTGGCTCCACTTCATGAGTATTTTCACTACCAGCACAATAAATTCCCTGACTGGGAAAGACACTGGTAGCCTGGAAGCGTTGTGGATTAGACTGCCGTTTCATAAAGTGCTTGTATTCAAAACCATAGAGTTGTCAAAAAAAAGTGTCCTCTCTGCGATGGGGAATGAGATTGTCCCCAGGATGGAACTTTATTCAGGTCAGTCTCTCCCAGTTGTCGCTGGGTTTTGGCACAGACATTTATTAGCCTCCAAGACGCTGACCTTCTCCCCAGGCAAATCCTCCCGGTCGTTCTTCTGGCAAGGGATTGTAATTAGGATCATCCTCTGGTGTATCAAATATTGCTTTTCTGGAAAACAGAAAACAGGTTTTTTTTTTTCCTTTAGAATACATGTTTCACAGTAAGACTAAGACTGTTCAAATTCTGCACGTGTACAGCGTCCTCCCTCAGAAACAGCCTGCCAAAGCTGGCAGTGATTTACACCCAAGTCACACGTGCTCTCCAATTAGAGGCCATCTGGAAGAAGATCTAGAATTCTGTGCCTAAATCAACCAAGACTGACAAGACTCAGCTGAAAGTTAAAATTCCATCTCCAAAGTAAGGCAGAATTTCATACAGCTAACACATTCTCCCAGGACAGGATAAGGGAGCAAAACATGAACAGGATATTGAAAAGCTCTTCACATTTTGAGACAGGGACAAAGTAAGAGTGAAAACCAGGCAGCATGAGCTCAATCTCACAGGCAGGATGCAGGAACTGACAGGCAGACTTGAAATCCACAGAAAAGTCTGCATTTGAGACAACATTAGAGGCTTGGGTTTCCGATTTATTACAAAAATCATGCTTAATCTCATAGGTTATTCTGCCACTCTCAAAAGTAGTTTTAGAGGTTCTCTCTCTATAGATTTGCTTATCCAGAAACAAAAAATGTAGTAAATTACTTGAAACAAACAACAAAAAAAAATCACAGGCTGCTTACAAGCAATCACTATATCCAAAATGTCTTAGAAGTAAAGCATGTTTAACAAGACAGTTCTTAGAATAGCTAAAGGGATTATTTCTCTTCAGAGTGACAGGCCATTTCAGAATATTCAGAACAGGAAAAAAGAAAATACCAGGGGTATTACAGGATTACAGCCAAGACATCAAAGAAAATTAAAGCATCTGGGATAAAAAAAAAAATCCACAATTCAAGACCCAGACAAGAATCTTAAGCAGCTTTCTGAATACAGATACGTAAAAGGATTTAAATGGCAGCCTGAAGGCAGGCTGACACTTCTTTCCAGAAGAAGAGGGTTGCTGAGACATCACACGTTGCTCTAAAAGCCTTCAGACTCCTCCTGCACACGGCTGGGTGCACAAATCCTCTGTGAAAATGGGGAAGTCTCAACTACACCCTTATTGCACAGGTGTAACTGGACACTCAATTTGTCTCCAGCTGCATTTATATGAAGGGAGCTCTCCCCAAAACCAGCTTTCAGCTGCTAAGGCCAAGTTAGACCAGAACAGGCCTACAAAAGTGACCAGCACAGCTGTGCTGGGACAGCCACTCCTGCAGCCATCACCTGCTGCAGTTACTGAAGACAAAACCTCCACTCAACAAAAATAAACTGTCAGTGTAAGTGTACTCATCCAATCCAACAGGTATGACCCACCAGTTAAACCAAGTATAGGTCTGGATATGACACTGTAATTACCCAGGCTTCTGGAGGCCAGTTCAAACAAACAAATAAGAGAATCAGATCAGCTCTAGACAATCCTGAGTCTCACAGAGCCTCAACTGCCTTATCCTTTAGGCAAGCTGCTCTCACCCAGGCTGCTCTACAGCACTACAGGCGACTACAGGCCTCAAGGCAAGAGGGAACCGAGTGGGAACAGCACCACCCAATACTATAAACACTGAAGTCTTCTGCCAAAATTGTGAAATGAGGATGATTTACATGTGAAAAAAGTATTAGATATATTATATTTAACACCTCAGTCACTCGGTTCACACACAACAGGACTCTGCAACGTGCAACTCTGGTGCCACCAACAGGCAAAACTCAGTTAGCAAAGACTAACAAGTGTTAACAAAAAACCCAAAGGTTACAAAAACCCTTTAGCCCTTCTCCTGGAGAACTTAGTTCCCACTTACACACCTGCAAGATCCTCCTCCCTCGTTTGGCAACACATGAGTTAAATAAAAGAGCAACTACAAACACAACTCATCCTGTCACAAGCTGTTTAATTTACCAGAAGTTGATGTGACTGAATTATAAACAGTTTTCTAGTGTATTGGATCTGGCTGGGCTGGAGTTGATTTTCCCCGCGGCAGCCCTCAGAGTGCTGTGTTTTGTATTGGTGGCTCGAGGGGTGTTGATAACACCCCAGTGTTTTGGTTACTGGTGAGCAGTGCTAGCACAGCACCAAGGCTGTCTCTCCAACATTTCCCCCAGTAGGCTGGACGTGGGGAAGGTCTTGGGAGGGGACACAGCCAGGACAGCTGACCCAGACTGACCAAAGGGATATTCCATACCATATGATGTGTGCTCAGAAATAAAAGCAAGGGAAAAGGAGTGGGAGGGGAGGGCATTCGTTACTTCCATTTGTCCTCCGGGAACCGCAACGCGTATGCAAACCCTGCTTCCTGGGAAGTGGCCAAACATCGCCTGCTGATGGGAAGTAGAGAATAAATATTTTGTTCTTTTGCTTCTGTGCGCGCAGCTTTGCTTTGCTTCTATTAAACTGCCTTTGTCTCAACCCACGAGTTTTTTTTTTCCTCTTGTGTTCCATCTTATTTTCTCCCCCTGCCCAATTGAGGAGGGGGAGTGATAGAGTGGGCTTTGGTGGGCATCTGGCCTCTAGCCAGGGTCAACCCACCACATCTAGACAAGAACTTTTTCTGTCTGATTTGTTCCAAATCAGACACCAATACTTACAGGACAGCTGGTGTTCTCAGAAGCCTTCCACCACCAGGCTGATTGGGAAAGACATCCTCTAAGAAAAAATATATATGCCCAACAGCAATACCTGGCATAGAGAGAAGTTAAAACACACATTGATTCTTTCACAGAAAACACAATAAAAGATACAGAAACACAAAAAACCAATGAAGCACACTGACATCAGATGAAAAGCTTAACTACAAGACATTCATACGAGGAAAACTACTTGTCATTATTAAACATACTGATGTTATAACCTTATTAGAGTTGATAAAAATACTAATAGAAGATATTTTACTTCAATAGTCTGATGCCCACAATTAGATTTTGTACCTGGGCTGATTCCAAGCAATAAAGCCAAAGTGTGAGAAGCTCTTTCCATCCTTGCAGCAGCACAAAATCTGCTACAATGTTCAGAGATCAGAAAAGCCAGGAATAATTACATCAGACAAACTGACACTCAGTTAAAGGAATTCAGCCCTGGGGTTTTTCCACATTTTGCATTTCATGTAAAACACGATCAGGAACAAATCCTTGTGATTCTTGCAATTGCTTACCCAGGAGATCCACAATGATGGAGTTCCCCAAAAGCAGTGAAAAGCCCATCAATACCCAGGGTAGAAATGGGGCTTGAAAGATGAGAAGCCCAAAGAAGTTCATACGGACGTAGGGATTCCGGCGGCTCCAGACGTACACGAGCATTATTGTGAACGCCTGACCCAGGAAAACCAAGTTCACAAACAGGCCAAAAATCTGAGAGAGCTACTTAAAGAAAACAGTTCACCAAATAGCTGTTGTGAGGTCAAGCATGAGAAGAATTTGACAGTCTGACTTGTAATCCTACATCTTCCATCCAATTCCTACCTCTGCTTTCCCAGGTTCAAGTAAATCAAACCTCCTGTCGATCAAATTCAATGCCTGCAGCAGGAGTCAGGGCACGTGCAGCATGAATAATGCCTTTAAAGTATAATTTAGCATGAAATCAAACAGCAGCATTTCTCTGAGACAACCCGAGCATGATTCCACACCTGGGCAGTCCCCTATGATCTGCTAATCTCATTTCCATAATCCTGTCAAGCAGTAAAAAGCCTGAAATACCAGCCCAGCATTTAACAGCCACAAAACATTCACAACTACTTCGGCTCCTACTACAAACAAAATATATTCTCACCCCAGAATTAAGAGAAATAACACCACAGTTTCAGTTCTCACTGATGTTATCTTTAGCTTCACTAAAGCAGTCTGGAATTAAGAAAAAAAAAGGATACAGTCATTAAAAATCCCCCAAAAAGGAACATAAATACAAAATCTGACGTCCGACCTCGGAAGGAGCCTTCTTCAAGCATTCGGCAGTAACGATATCTGAAGTCACAGGTCAGGAAAATTTCATTGTAAATGAGTTTAAAGAAAGATCCAAGCAGAAAATGATTCCATTTAAAAAATGTTAACAACTTAAATGTAAGTTTGTAACAATTTCCTTCATCAGTTGGCTCTTTCTGGGCACCACAGCAGAGGGTGACCCCAGAGGAAAAAAACATTACTTGGAATTTTCTTCTGTGTCAGAACCACCCTGAAGGACGAGGCTTGTACAACAAAATTTGAATAGCACAAAAATAAATTACAAAACTCTTGACAACTTATGAAGGAAATCCTGCTGATGTCCATTCAACGACATCAGCGAAGCTGGCATCACTAAACTCCCAGGAGCTTCACAGTGGAGCAGAACTGAACCTCTGCCTAACGAAGAGCAACGTGCCTGTACTGGGGAGCTCTGCTTTCCAAGGAGAGAAAACATGATGAAGGATACAAAAAGATCATGTTAAATAAAAAATTAAAGCCAACTGGTCCAAAGAATAAGTAGTTTGTGATTAACCTCCATACCTGGAAATAAGACAAACACAAAGACTTTAAACATGACAGCTGATTTTTATTGTCTAAATAGAAAAGCAAGTAACAACATAAATGAAATCTCCTTCACAGTCAATGAATTTAAGACCTACACTAAGATACAGCAAAGGGCACTCCAGTGTTACAGCTTTTTTAAAACATAACTGCAGTATTAAAAGGCACAGTCATTTGTAACATTATTTTGGAAGCCAAGCACTTGCCAGCTCAACAGTGTACTTCAAAACCTCCCGTATTTCATAAAACACTTACTTGAAAGTGCTTAAATATTAATTCAGGGTTGAAATACAGCTGAAAAGGTGTGATCAGTTCTAATTGCTGGAAAAGAAGAGAACATTTGATGGAATCAATACACCCAGAAAAAGCTGTTATGCACCCAAAGCCTCTTTTTTGTACCAAAAAGAGCCCCATGAGCTCTCAGTCAGCACACAGAGCTTCCTAGCAAAAGTGAATCCCAACAGCCTCTTCAGCCCCCCTCACACTGTCATTATTTCATAGAACCACAGGCTGGTTTGGGTT
>NW_010335852.1:0-11195 GCF_000700745.2 Antrostomus carolinensis
CAAGGGCTAGCCCAGTGAAACTGTCACAATGTATATGTCTCTATGTATATAAACTGTATACCCTTTATAAAGTTACACCACTCTGAAGTGAAAGCCACTGCTACACTATTAAAATTGTGCTGTATTGCAATTGCATTGTTTTTCTATGCATGTGTTTGTTTTGGTTTTTGTGTTTGTTTGTTTTTGTTTTTCTACATGAGACTTCGCTGTTTGGGACAAATGTTCTTCTACAGAATTTGTCAATGATAAAGAGGAACAACAAAGGGAAATGGAAGTGTATGGTACTGACAGAACACCACCAGCCACAAGGAAAGCAGAGTTGTGCTGGCTTCTCTGTACAGCACCGATTTAAGCTGGCAACCAAGAGCCTTAAGAGGCCCTGTCTTAAAAGGCCAGCAAGAAGATGGATGCCAGCCCATTCAGGATGCTAGCATGCAATGCAACAAAAGCAGATTACTGCCTCTAAATTGGTGCTGTTCAAAAGGCATTAAAATGACATTGCATCATTTCCTAATGAGATTACGCAGACAAATTTCTCCCATAGCCAGTCCCTCTGCTTCCCCAGTCGCCTCTGCACGTACGGATAGATGCTGTCTTCGTCTTACGTTTCTCAACAGAGAGGGTAAGGGGTGAGGAGACCATGTGTAACAGGTCTGCTTTGTCACCCGTAATACTGACATCATCTGCAAACCTTACCGGATACTGTAATGCACATCGCATGGCAGAAGGCTAAAAGGCTAAAATTATGTGAGATTCCCAGCTTTCTTTTTTTTTTTTTAAATTGTCATCTTACCTGGGAATGAGCTAGGTATGCAGAGGTACTGAAAGAGTTAGCAATATTGTCTGGATACTGAAGTGCAGTGCCGTGGTTTCTGAAATTGCAAAAGAAGCAGCAATTCTGTGTGACTATATTAGGGTTTGCATTAACTTCCCTCTCCTTCTGTGCAAAGGCAGCACTGCAATTTCTGCAAGATGTAATGAGCCCTGTTTCTCCATTAACAACTCACAAAATGACTTACACCTACACAAGTGTACTTACACACGTGTACACACACAGGCATCACTAGTGTAAAAGAAAAAAGGGAATTCTTAACTGCCATACTTTAGCCTCCTGATGTCATTTACTTGCCTGTCACTTACAGGCTTTTGTATGTATTCCTTCTACATGATCAAATAGATATTGTTTGCTTCTAATCATAATAATTTATGAAATTTATTTTTAAAAATAGAAAATGCAATTTAGTTTTGCATTGAAGAAAATTAGGTTTAGATATATTCTTGGAAAAAGATGTTTCCTATGTGGCCTGCTTTTCTTAAAGTTAAAAATTCTTTAGCAATTTTTAAGCATTTTAAAAGGAAAAATTTTATTCATTCATTGCCATGAGTAAAACCCTTAAAACTTGATAACAAGGCAGTTGGTAACCTCAAGGACTTTCAGGAGAGATAAAAAAACAGCAGAAACTCTTTCCTTCACTCCTGTTCCCCCTCGCCCCACTTCCCCCTTCTCCTACCAACAGAAGCCAACAAATGCAAAGTATTGTAGTACCTAAAACAAAAGTTTTTTGAAATCCAAGATATTAGTTTATCTCTGACAGCTTGTGTATCTGCTGCAATGCTGCCATTTAGTTTGGTAAATGAACTCTGTATCTGGAACATACCTGGATGAGTCTGAACTTTGCTCAGTGTCTTGACTGAGAATGTTCCATTTCTGCATTCCTGTTGCTTGAAGTTGTCAGAGGAGAAAGTTAACTCTGCCACTAAACAAAGACCTTTCGATATTTTTTCTAAGCTGTTGCTGAGTGATTTTTGCATGTTTACCATTAAGTAAACCTACAGGAATTGTATTAGCATTGTAAGCTTCATGGTATGAAACAGTATAATAATGGAAGAGGGAAAATTGTCAACTACAAGAATATAACTATTTTCTCACCATATCCGTCACCTGCATGTTGATTGTAACAGCACACAAAACCAAGATATTTCAATGTGTTGATATTTCTTCTTCCTGTTGTTTTTCCTAGTCAAGTTCTTTCTCATTAATTCATCACATTTTGTTAGGATTTGCTAGGAAAAAAAGGTAAATATTCAGTGAACATGTCATTTGTAAGGAAGGAAAAATCACCCCTTTTTATGTCATGATAACAGGTCCAGAAAAGGGCTCATTATGCAAATAATATTTTTCTTTTTTTGGCTATTAGAAAATTGCAGTTGGAGGGGGGGAAAAAAAGATTAAAGTAACTTAGCTCCATAAGAATTTAGTTAATGATATCATATGTTCTGGGCAACCAAAGATAAACAGTCCCAGGATATGATTATATTAAAACAGCTAAACTGAAAATATCAATGGTTCTTGGAAGTAGAACTGCACTAGTGAGAGAAAAACCTCTTCCAAACAGTTTCAGTGGTATTTTTTTTTCATTTCTCATAAAAGTTTTCCTTCAAAATTTTTGGAGTTTCATCTTATAATTACTTCTCACACCTTACTGCCACCACTTGAAATATAACAGAAAAAAGGCTTAGTTTGGTAAAAATATGATCAGAACTTTTTTTTATTCCAATGAACCAGTCATTATATATAAAAAAACCAAACAACTTTAAAGCTAATTTATATTAATAAAAAATTACTTTTTATTCAGCTGGCCCTGGATGACTTTGTCAGTATTTCAAATCTTTATTCAGTTTTACACCTTCTACTTCTCCACCCCCATAATTATTATAATGCTTTTATTACCCATCATGGATATCAGTGACCTACTTCATAGTCTGAGATGACATGGACGCTTACTTTTAAATCAGTCTTCAGTTACTAGTCTGGGAGTGAGATGCACAGACTGAAGTATTATGAGTCCTATCCTAGTTAGACATCTCCAGCACATTATTTGAATTTCTAAATATCCTAAGCACTTCCTGCTCTTTACTTTGAGCCAGATTAAATCTGTTCTGTAGTTATGTAGGTAAGTTTCCAGTTGAAACAAAGATATCTCAGATTTATACCTTTCCTGAAGCATTGACTCACTAAACTTTTTTTTATTTTTTTTTCCCTAGAAATCTAACTTTTTCTACCAATACCAATGAAGAACTTCATTATTTTTGCACTGACTTGTAACACAGACAGGCACTATGATGCATAAGAAATGCTTAAGAAAAAAACCCACACAGTAAATAAAATTTCAAACATTCTAACAAAGAAATCCTATCTCATGCCTAATATTTCAGTCCCACACTGAGAGAGATTACTGTTAACAGCTTCATTTTTCATAAAATTGAGGTAATTACCTCCTTGCTTTATGACATACAAACGAAAAGCATAGTCCATGGGCTTTATTCTCTATTTTATTTTCAAGTGATATACAAGATAGCACTTGAACACTAAAGTATAACTTAGACAGAAATTAGATGTCTAAATTTTGGGGTAAATTAAAAACCAAACAAACAAACAAAACAAAACAAAACAAAACCCACATACAAAAAACCCTAAACAAAACAAACTCTGTGTTTCCTATATTGCTCAGGCTTCTAAATTTTCTAGGAAAATCTTCGCCTAGGACACTGAAGTTGCGCTAAGAGATTGTCTCTGTCTACAACCTATGTGAACACCAACCTCCTGCCAACAGTTGAGCAGAAGCTTCACCACACCCCTGATCATTCTTCCTAGCCTGAATATCAATTTAGGGATGAGAGTCTGTTTGCTGGTGGTGAAATTTCTTTTCTTGATCATAAAGAGAATTTAAGACACTCATTGTAGGGACCTAAAGGGTGGAGTCAAACTGGTGCAACCAGGTCAAAACATAATCAACACTCTCTCCGGAAAGGAAAGGAATGGTGATGTTTAATAGACAAGATAAGGCTCTTGTTTTTTGCTGAAACAAAATGTAAGATATTTCTTAACAATTAAGCAAACTATCTAAATAACAAAACAAAACAAAACAAATCTGTATTTTTCTAGAAAATGGCCAATTTTAACAAACCCTGTTTATCTGTGTTTGTCTTGCCAAGGATTCTGTGCTTTATGCTTTTTACTGGAAAGGAAAATATATTGCAAAAGAGTAAAAAACCACAAGCTTTCATGCAAAAATATTGCACCTTGTCTTAGTGAAGACAGACTGTTTTGTTCCATTTATTCTCACCTTTAGAAATCTGTGCAAGTCCAGTCTTGCTTACAGCCTTGAATTAATTATTTTCTGTTTCCTTCTTGCTCCTTACTCTTTTCCCAAACCTCTTCCTAAATATCACCTTTGAACTATCACCTTTTTTTTGGTGTTCAGAGATTTTATTCCTACCACTTAATCTTATGGTGAAATTCTGGATTCCCAGAAGTCAGTGGCAAATTTCACATCAATTTCAGCAGGGATTCCACCCTGGCTGTTTCCATCTTTTCATCTGCTGGCTGATGTCCTGGTTTTTGTTTGAAATCTCTTTTCAGAAACACAGTTCTTAGATTTGAATCTTTTACACACACACACAACAACAACAACAAAACAAAAACAAAAAAACCCTCCACCTTTCTGTTCCCACAACACTACAATCAAAATGTGGCAGCATTGAGGGAGCAAAATCTATGTAAGTAATACAGATAACTGGGGAATCAAACCATAAATCCTCTGCCTTTCTTTGTCACCGGCTCCAATTGTTACTTTCTAGAAATCATTTGATTCTTCAGTGCCTCAGTTTTCTCCTTTGTAATAATTATCTTTCTCATTAAGAAGCATTGACATTTGACACAGTAAAAACAAACAGTATTTGACTAGTAGAGTCGTAAAGGGCCACCAGGTACCCAAGGAATACAATCATTCCATGTTAAGTGTGGCCTTAGATTACATCAGGACTGAGATAAACCAGGATTTAGTCTGAAACACTGTGGTATCTTTTTCCATGCTTGAGCTCAAATCTGTTCCTTTGTTCTTTTTCACAAGTATGCAATCTTTAAGAAAAATGGTATATTTATATTTATATTCTTATTAAAGACAATTAATACATTAATGCTAATATCATAAAAATAATAGGAGTAAATCACACAAATTAAAAATATATCTTCTTTAATATCAAATTAGGACCTGTAAAATCAATTAAAAAAAAATCCTTTTAAGCTATCTCTCTTTATCTATTGTGTTACAAATTATTACTGTGAGTCTCTAGAATAAAGATTGAAACACCCGCTATAGTTCTAATGAGTTCTGACCTGCAGTGCAATTTTGTAGTACTTAGCTATTAATTACCAACTGTTAATGCTTCTCCTTCAAAGCAAAGTTATCAAAACATACATAGAGCTAGAAAGTTGTCAGGTCCTGAGTATTGGTCTTGGTCCTATAGCTTGCTAGTTAATTTACATACATTTTGTCAAAAGAAATCTGATGAGAAATTAAATAAATGATTATGCTCTCATAATATATAAATCAATTCAATTCTTTATTAGAAATCTTTTACAAAGAGTATTAGATAATTAAGCTGTTATATAGTAAGTCATGCATATCAAATATCTCAGCCAAGAAGGTTAATTGAAGCTCCCTCTTCATCATTGTAAATGTCTTCAAACTGCTTTGACTAGGTCAAATTGAAACAAAATAGGTAGACTTTAATAAATGCTCTGAACAAATTAATGACAGAAAAAATCTAAAGAAAATAATATATTTCTTTGCATATTTCTGATTTTTAAAAAATATTGTACCATTTAATCTTTTTTTTTTTAACTTGACTTGTAGTATTAAGTATCAGGTACTTATAAAAATGTAGAAAAGAAAATCAGTTTGTCTCAATAGGTACCATTATTAAGTAAGGACTTCCCACTAAGCACTAAATATTGAACTTCTTACATACATAATTTTCTTCTCTGGCAATAATTAAGATAGATACATTTTCATCAGTATTTACTATTTTCTTGTGTTTGTCTCACCTTATAGCACAACATATTTATTAACCTCATGCATAAGTTGGGTACAAGTTAAAAATTAGCTCAGTGGAGACAGATCTTGGTGTTTGTACAAGCTACAGTCTCAGGAGTCAGATCGCTTCAAGTAAGTTACAAAACTGTGATAATAGAAATTGAAGGCAAGATTTTTAATTAACATTACTGTTACTGTATTGTAAAGGCTCACAAGCATTGACTTCTACAACATCCACTGGATATACACCACCCATTTGACTTGCATTTTCCTTTTACTTATTTTATGGTGAGTAGACAACAAAGAAAGATTGTACAGTTTTGGCTTGGGGGTGGTGGGGTGGTGCTGTTGCTTTTTTAGATTTAATTTAATTTGGTTTCTTCTCTTGCAATCTGCTAATTTAAGTTACACATAATTTACAGAACTCACTCCCATTAACTTCAGGTCTTGTCTAATTGAGTTTCTTTATTTCACAGGTTCCCAGCCCTCCCCCTAGAAATAACTCCTCTTTATTCTTTTTTGCATAATGGTGTAAAAGAATCCCTAACTACTGAACCATGATACAGTCTTTCACTGCAATCAGTTTCTGAGGGAGAAAGCTCTAAATAATTATCAAAGTATAATGAACATTGCTACTAAATGCTAACTAAATGCCTCATTGGAAAATTTGAAAGGCATTAATTCAGACAACAGTTTCCCTTTATCTCCTATATTTCCTGGTTCTAATTCCTCCTTTTTTATTTATTAGTAAAGTAATTTGCATGAAAGAAGCATCTTTGTTTCTTCAATATTCATTTCCTTTTTCTCATTTAGGGTATCATTCTGCTTCACTGAAAACAATGGCAATTTTACTGGTTGACTTCAGGAAAGTAGGTCTGATAGTGAGAAATGCCAGCTGTCTCCAGGTCCCGTTGAAGTCAGCCACCAGGTAACAGCCCTCAGAATCCTTTCGATCCGAATCCCTGAAGTGCAACTTCCTTTGTGTGACTTAATGATTTGCCATTGCAGAAACGCTGATTACTTCATCAGGGATTATGACTTTATGCAAAGAGTAAACAGCAAGGGTAGGTGGATTTCTAAGTCCACCCCTTCCGACACCCTCTCTTCTCATGCAAATAGCTCTAATTATACCAAATAGCAAGTGAAAGCAGAAAATGCATGTCACACAAAAGCAGAGTGCCTAGGAGCAGTTTCCACACACTACTGGTAGTTCAAAATTTGAACCAGCAAAAATTGTCTAACCATCATTAACTGCTCCATAATATGCAGGAAAATATTAACCATCATTCTTCATAGTAGCAAAATACCTTTGTATTAGAGTATCAGGGGGAAAAAAATCCTAATTGTCAATGAAAGCATTCTGACATTATGTTACAAAGTGTTTTGTGCGAACACATTTCTGTCATGTCGTAGACTGGTTACATTTACAAAACAGTAATTTCCAAGAGGGTTTTTTACCAGGTTTGTTTGTGAGGGTGTGATTTGTTCATCAATAGGGCTTCAAACTTCATGCATTTGTGCGTGTCTGTAAATTAATCTGCCAGGGCCAGAAAGTGGAATTTTCATTGGAAGGTCTTGTCAAAGTCTGTTTGAGTGATGGTTGTGCTTTTCATCAGTGTAATCTGTAATCCCCATTTCCATTGGTTAAATATAATTCATTGTCACACACACAGCATCTTCTCTTTCCTGAGCACATCCAGCAAAGACAGATTCTCTACAAGCTATTTACATTTGGCTACACTTGATATATAGGCTGATGCTCACAAATTATGCAACCAGAATCTTCCTAAGAAACACCTGTATTTTGTAGCATAGCTCAGAATTTATTGCTTGTCAGGGAAGTATATGACCTACTGTACTGTGTCAATCATGGCCTAAAACCTTTTACTTAGAGCCTTCAAGTTGTTTTTTCACACTGTTAGAGGAAGTCTGACATCTCATAATATTTAGAAGATTGAAAATACCACTAATTAAGCAAAAGATAATATACTGCATGTTGGGTCCAGACATGAGTGAAAGTATTTACAGAATGTTTTTGGGAAAGCAATGTGGCAGCAACCAATAAGAGTTACTTGTTCTTTATTCTTTCTAAGGCAAATATCCCCTCTGCTTTTCCCTAATTTAAAGTTTCAAATCTTGTATCTGAAGTACATATGTTATTAGATATAAAGGGTTTTTTTTTTTTTAAAAAGAAATCCCAACAAAACCAAACCCTTTTTCTTTTTTAATATCTAATTGGAAAAATACGTAAAAGCTACTAAAAACAGATAAAAGAACACCAAAATATCTAGTGCTCCTAGACGGCACATGGGTGCCACTACTGCATGAGAATAGTGGGTAATTAATCAAATTACATTCAAATTGATAAGTCCAAGATATCAAATGGCCACAAAGCTGTTTAGGCAAATCTTATTTTGTTATTGCCTTAACGCAAATGTCTATGATGCCTTTAAGTAGTAACAACTTGCAGACGTTCAATAACCTTATTAAAAGAAAAAAAAAAAAAAAGAAAAAAGAAAAAATATTCAAGAGCCTGTCTCAGGAAAACATTTGCATTACTTGAACAGTGCAATTTCATCCTTCATCATGCTATCTCCTTCCCATACTTCCTGAAAAAATTTGCTGGACTCCACTCCCTGAAGCAGGGTTGGACACTCAGTGAAGTGCTGACTGCACCTTCCTCCCTGCCAGGAAGATCCCACAACAATTTGGGGAAGCTTAAAATTATGAAACAGAGAACAAATCAGACATAAATAATGTGCAGATGTTTATGTAAATTATTTTCGTTTTAATCAATGTGATCTCTAAAAGAGGAGAGCAGAGTATAGAACAAGTAAATCTATCTCAATGTCCTTACTTTGCTCCTGCTCCTCCATGTGGTATTTTTTAATTGTAATACATATATTGTAATGTTATGCCTGCAGTGTTTTGTCTTGTGCACCCTCCAGGTGAACACTGGCCATGTGACAAAGGAGTTTTTCCTGCATAACAAGATATATTTCTACAATTCAGTCCTCAAATCACAACAGATTGCACAGTTAAAAATAAAAGTGCAGAGCTGACATTTCTGTGATTCATTCAACCAGGTCATTTGTTACTGGTACATGGACAAATACAGGGGAAAATAAAGCCACCTCCAGCCTGTCAGAAATTTCAATACAAGTGAGTTCTCCAGAGATCTGTTTTAAAATATTAACGTGCATCTGTTACTTGAATTCATTCAGTGAATAACATGAGAAACATCCCATTTATATATTCAATAATACAATACAAACAGTAAGAGCAAAATCTACAAGGAAAATTACTAACTTAATCATTCAATTAATTATTTTTATAAAAGTTATCTAAAATCCTGATTTCCAAAAATAGCAATCAAAAAAGCTAATGAATATATTTTAAATAATATCTATAATTATCAGCTGACCTAAATCTACTTTAGTTTCTCAGAATAAACTTGAACATTTTTGTTTCCGTGTTTTTCTCTTTCTCAACAATGATGTAAAACTGTGTTAGGAAGAGAATTTGTATAATAAATGCTCTGTGCATTTCCTAGAAAATTGAGAAATGGATGAAGAAATCCACAGAAAAGGGTTTCAAATCATTTCTCTCAGCCACCCACATTTTGCTGCAGAATACTCTAGTCTATTTTCATGCATTGCAAAAGTTAATTAATTTATTTATTGAAGAAGACAAAATCTGTGCTGGCAGTCATTATACGTCAACACAAAGAAAATCACTGAGAAAACACCGAGATACATTTAATGCTGTTGGATTGCAAGATTTTCTTTGCTGTGTGTCATACCCAGTTGGATTCATTACAGAGAAAAAAACTCCAGAGTGATGAGATAGATGTCATGGACAAGCAGAATATTCCTTTGGAAATTCATCGAATTCAGACATGACATTCAATGCCACATTGAAGTTCAGGAAGGAAAAATTACATGTGTTCTGCTCCTCAGCTTGTCCACTCAAGATTCACTGAAAGCTTTTCCACAGCTTTATGATCAGTATTATCTGCCTCTTTCAGGACTAATACAATCGTGCTCTCCATAACTTATTTGATTTTCTTCACATAAGATACTTCTCTTTTAAATTTCCAACCATGTAGAAATTGAAACAGGCTCCATTTAAGAAACAGATGATCAAAGGGTTCATTTCTTATTTCTCTTCTGTGGTAGCAAGGAAGATCAAGTCTGCTCAGGACACCAGTAGAAAGCTAAAAGGGGAGAGTGGGATTTTACCTCAGAGAAGAGAACTGGCTTCTTTACAAACTTCAGAATTATCTCGTTGCTATTACCAGGTCAGAGATGAAGTTCTCAAATATTCACAACATGATACCTTTTGTAATGTTCAAATTTTGATGCATAACTCCCACGAAAAGTGAAAATCAGTGGGAGATACTGGTGGGAGTTAAGTACCAACAGAGCCTTTGAAAGTTAAACTATCAGTTGCCAGTTATTTCTCTTATTTTCAGTGAAGCTCTAAATGGCACACTGTTTGACATGCTCAGGTCTGTATCCATAGATAACACATTTTTGTCCCGAAGTGAAAATACATCTTCTTATTTCAGGCAGTTTCAGTCAGAGAAGGACAATAATTATAATTTTTCAATGACACAGTGAAGTCAAAGCATTCAGTCTTCCTCAGTCTTACTAATTTTCTATTAAATTGCACCTAAACCCCAAAGGCATACTCAAAAAGGAGTGGGGGGAGGGGGGGGGAGAAAAAAGACTAAGAAAATTGTAGTAGTTTCAAAGGGGTTAAGAGCTCAAAGTATTAATTTGAATAAAAGCCTATCCATAGACATAGTAGTATAATACATCCAGATAAGCATTAAAGAGCATGATTTATTTAGTTTAGAAAGTTCTTAAAAGTAAAAAATAATAAAAAAAAACTGTGCTAAAACTTCTGTAACAATGGAAATATTAAAATAAAAATTAAACAAAAAAAGTTTTATCTTAGGATATTTCTGCTCATTCAATTTATAAAATATGATCAGAAATAACTTTCTGTAAGAATTTCATCTCTACAGCTAAAATTCACAATTTTCAAATCAGTTTTTATAGAAAAACGTAGAAAATTATTCCTCATTTGATTGCAATTGCTAGATTTCTTTTTACTCACAATTGAGACACTACTCTGGCTCAAAAACTGGTCTGTTGCATTAAAGCTGTTTTCTTTTAGAAAAATGATCCATACACTATTTAGGCTTAACTTCTATAAAAATCAACAGCTTTTAAGTGCATAACCTTAATTTTACCTTTGTCTGATTAAGTGTGACCTCAGAAATATTTAATGCAGACAAAAAGGGAAAGA
>NW_010335852.1:11206-15550 GCF_000700745.2 Antrostomus carolinensis
AAAGAGGACATATTTGTTCTCTAAAGCACAGATCTCACTTAACACACTTCTAGAATTCTCTGTTGCAAGAGTCAGGACTTATTTTTTTAGTAAATGCACCTAAGAAAGTATATACACCATAGAACATTTAATGTGTACTAAGTTTTCACTCTAGCTTTCCCTCCCTGTAAATTGACTATCTTCTATGCACTTAGTTATATTTTCTTCTTCACTCAAAAATATTATTTGTTTCCTTAATTACTGAAAATTAAGTCTTTATAAAAATAAAAGAAAAATTCCCATCTTATCTATATGGAATTATTAGTATTTCTGCAAGCTCTGAAAAAGTTGTGTTGACAGCTATGTTCTCCTTTCAACCTGCCTATCATTTGCTTATGCAGAAGCAAATTATCTTTTTTTTTTTTAATTTCAGAGATGACAAGCCCCATTTTTTAAATAAGCAGAGCCAGAACAACTAAAAACACATGTATTTCTCATTGTTACAGGGTTTTTTTACCTTTTAACAAGTAAATATTCAGTGTCATGTCCAGATAACTATCTAAACAATTGCTCTTCCAAAGCAGAAAGGATCACAGGACAGAAAGTATATTTTAGTCACTCATGAAAATTAAGCTTTTAGTGCTGTACTAAGTTACAAAGAGATTAGTTTTGCTTTCACTAATAAGACACAGTGCTCTTCAACCATTGCTCTATAGAAAGTATTTGACAAATTCATTCTTTTGGATACTTTGCAAACAGAATTTCATAGTGCCAAATGAATTAAGACTTGGTTTTATTGTTTTTAAGCAGATCGTATACACATTTTTAGATTAATAGAAGCAAATTACGTCAAATTTTCATCAGTTAGATAGTTGCACAAAGCTATGATGCAAAAACTTATTTCAAAGCTGAGGGGAGCAAAACATAAAATATCATAGAACATATCTTACAATAAATATATGCATTTTAAGACACATATATAGATTAGATCAGAGATTGATTGTATGGGACCAGAAAGAGAGGAAAAAAATATTGTTATTTTTACCAGAAAATCCTCTGAATTTGTACTGAAAGATTAGTGGACTTTATAAGGAAAGCATTTAAAAGCCTCTGCTCTCTGGAACCCCTCCATGGTCATGAAGCAAGATGGGCATCCCTAGGGAGAGGTTCAGGACAGGACCCTGACTGAGGAGCTCACCATTTCCCTGGAGCACTCTCTCTGTTCACTGTCCATAGAAGGAGCCTGAGAAGATTTGCCTCGTAAGGCTAAAGCAAGTATTTAACAACACTCCCCAGTATGTCATTCTGACATAATAAAACTTATCTACCCGAAGTAAACTCACAAGCACTGCATTCAAGTGGTTCTAACATTTCAGAATGTCAAGATTTTGGAATTCACTTTTGAAAAGAATGCTTTTTCACTTAAGAAAAACTAGGTTTCAATTTCAATAATTTTTCCTATTCTGAAACTGTAATTTAAGATACCCAAACTTATTACCATAACCAAAGTGTACTACAGCAAAGATTTCAGGCAAAAATTACAGCTTAGTATGAGTTAAACCTGCAGTTCAAAGACTATGGAAACTCCTTCAAGAGGCCTATCATATTCTCTACTGCCATATTTAATATTCTTTGGCTGAAGGCACTGATTATATAGGAAAAGCAGACAAGCAAAGTTGTCATTGTTGCACATTAAAATGCACATAAAATAAAAGAAATATTCTCGTTAAGATTAAGGTAATTACAAGGAATAAAAACTTCCTCTCTAGGAGATGACACATCTGTGTTCTACAGAATTTTGTTACTGTATGGTCTTTTCTAAAAAAGAACTAGTGTTATTTGACATCATTCTTTGCATGTGGGCAGATTAATGATCTAGGACAAGAAACAAAAATGATAAAGCTTGTCTTTATGTCAGTGCTAAGTGTTCTTTTTAACATTTTTTTTATTTTCATGGATTTCTGGGAAAAAAAATATTATTCATTGAGATGAAAACTACAGTGGCGCTGTGTAGAGATCACTATCTTATCTTATTCAGCACTACACAAACTCAAATTACAATTTCTGCTCAGAGGAACTTGCAACCTAAAAATATTCCCCTGAAGGGTCTACTTGGTTTTGCTTTTCTCTTAAACAAAGCATTAGCAGGTGACACAATGCAGGTTTCCTTCGATTGGTGCTATAATACACCAACAAAGAACAACTTCCAAGTCTAGCTCCTTCTTCAGGCACCTTATTATTTTGACTGCAGAAGAGTGGTTACACATTCAAACACGTTTGCAGCACCACAAACAGCAAGCTGCTTTGCTCATATTTCTCTGCAAGCATTCTGCTTCCAACCACTAAAGAGTGTTTCTCTGATAGATATTACTGTGTTAGATATGACATATTTCTCTACTGGAGATGAATTAACCTGCATTGATTTCTTCTTTAATGGTTCAAGTCTCACTTAAGGTTGGTTCAGAGAAGTAACATTTTATTCAAAATTTTGTATACTTTTTTGGCTGATAAACAAACTGAGAGCTATATTGAATTGAGAGCACATTTTGCTGGACAATCAGTTTATGTTCCTTCACTTGTATTGGTCTAGATTTTTGTCTTCCATACATAAGCCTCAGAACTCATATTTAAGAGTCCTAAAGAACTTTGAGATATGCAGGAAGAAGAGTGTATCAGGTGTAGGTGGCAAGGTTTTGGTAGCAGCGCGGCTGCAGAAGTGACTTCTGTGAGACAACACAAAGACCTACCACCATGTTGGACAGAGACAGCTCCAGCTGGCTCCAAGATGGACCCACAGCTCACCAAGCTGAGCCCATCAGTGACATTGTTAGCACCTCTGTGATAACATGTTTAAGAAAGGGTAAAAAATGCTGTGCAGCAACTGTGTGAGAGAGAGGAGTGAGAAAATGTGAAAGGAACAACTATGCAGAAACCAAGTTCAGTGAAGAAGGAGGGAGAATTGAGAGAGTGGCTTGGTGAGCACCTGGCAGCAAGCCAAGGTTAACACACCACGAATCGAATGCAGAAGGGTCTCCCCTATACTGAATTATATATTGGAGAGCTTAATCCCCTGCAGCAGGGCTAGCCACCAGATAGAGGAGGCAAAGGCAATGTCCTTTATGTCCCACCATTCAGTAAGGCTGCTGAGGACAGCTAATAGCTTGAGAAGGCTTTATAAGGAATAAAATCCAGTGTCTTGCACAGAAGGCATTCAGTCTCTTCTTTTGCATGTTGTTTCTAAATCCCAAGGGAAAACAAAGGCACAGGAAGCATGCATTTACTATACAGCTTCTTTTCCAGATTAGCATTCAATTTCAAAATCATACAAGTGTAGCTAAATAATAAATAAATCTCTACAACCTTCCTCTGTTATTTACATGAAAATTCCAGTAATTGGGTTGTGTTCACTTACACTGAATTCCTACTAAAAAGACATTAAATGTTTTAACCTAGTAAACCAGGACCAAAGCCTCTTTCTTTATTTGAGCATATCAATGAACTATTTTAGTGATAGCTCATAATGTGGAAGAATTCCCTTGTTCTTTCTTTTTCAAAAAAATTTTCTCAAAGAACTAAATAGACCTCCTATTACATGTGTTTATAGACAGTTTGTTCTTTGATTTATTCTCCAATTATTTCAGAAATGATGCCTTTAATTTCTTATTCTCTTTATTAAGATACTTATCTGATATCTGTTAAACACTTTTGCTGCAGAGCACTCTCAAATTGCTAGCAGCCAAATTAGGCATGCATCATCCTCCATAGTTCATGACTCCAAAGAAATCTTTGCTTACCACTCTTATGTTTGAGAACAAGCACGTTTAAGAGCCTACTCATACAGTGATTGAGCTCTAGTCTTTCCTATCCTAGCTTCTTTACCAGGTATATTGTTCCTATTATCCAGATTTTATTTCTGTAGTCCTAGCCTACATTCTGAATATTTCCAAAGTTGCTCATTCTTTCTTATCGTACTTTGAATTGCTTTCCCATACTGTAAAACAACATAAGACTTAATAGCTGTTGTGACATCAAACTTTTTTACAACAGGTTTTGGCGATGCATCTCAGACCAAAAAGTCTGAAAAAAACCCAGCAGCTCTTTAAGCAAGGGTTGAACATGTAAAGATGCAAATTCTGTTTTTCTAATGACCCATGCCAAAACCCTATCAATCAAGCTTAGTGAAAGACTTCAAATTAAACATCTTTTCCAGAATTTTTCCCATTGTAGATAGTGAAAAATGTTCCCTTCTGATACAGTTATTTAGTTCTTTGGGGTCCCTGTGTATGCAAAGGCTATACATTCAATACAGTGACTAGCAAGTGTGCATACTTGGTCCTATTTCATAGAATCATAGAATCATAGAAT
>NW_010335853.1:0-4975 GCF_000700745.2 Antrostomus carolinensis
CTGCATCCTCGAGAAGGAGAGAGCATCACTGGTGCGGTTGTGCATAGGTGTCCCCCACCCTCCCTCCTGGCTGCTGTCCCCCGGGAGTGCAGGGCTGGTTCCCAGCTTTTGGGGTGCCACTCTGGAGCAGCAGGACTCAAAGTCCTCAGCTGCAGCCTGTTGCATTGGGGGTATGTAGTGCTCTGCATCCTCGAGAAGGAGAGAGCATCACTGGTGCGGTTGTGCATAGGTGTCCCCCACCCTCCCTCCTGGCTGCTGTCCCCCGGGAGTGCAGGGCTGGTTCCCAGCTTTTGGGGTGCCACTCTGGAGCAGCAGGACTCAAAGTCCTCAGCTGCAGCCTGTTGCATTGGGGGTATGTAGTGCTACTCCCTATAGGAGTGGGATGGCAGGGGGGAGGAAGCTACTAGTGACCCACATCCCTTAATCCATGTCCTGCCCTGCGTCATGCAGTTACCTAAGCCCTGATGCAGGCTTCCTGGGCGGGGCACGGCCCCCTGCCCCAGCTCTGAGGGAACCAGCTGTGGCCAGCCCCCTCATTTTGCCCTTGCAAGGTCAAGCCTGGGGGGGGTCTCCAGCCTGAACGCTGGTTGTATGGGGAGAACTACCCCTTCCTCCCCTGCTTCACGTCCTGCTGTCCTTGGGCACCAGGCTGTGCAAGGCTCAGGGACCCTGGAGGAAGGGACACCCCCCTGGGAGGGCCGCCCTCCCCAGTCCCTGCAGCTCCTTTCCCATACATTGGCTCCCTGCTGGCAGCATCAGGCCCCCACAGCCTGAGCCCTCCCCAGAGGAGACACTGACATCAGATCCCTCACCCTTAAGCTGATTAGAGCAGTGAGGACACGTCTGAGCAGATGCCACCAAGGCTGTTAGTGACCGGATCCTGGAGGGACACAGAGCGGGCAGCACAGAGCTCCCAGATCTGGGGGCTTCTCTGATGTAGGGGGTGCAGGGAGAGGGTCTGGGGGCTGGCCACCCTGTCCATGGGCTGGGAAATTGGGCACCCCCCCACACACAACCAGTTGGATCCCCACTGTAAGCCTGGCCCCAGCCCTGGCACCCTGAACCCCTGATGGGAGTGAGATGGGGAGCACAGCCCCAAGGGGTGGGCAGACAGAGGGCCCCTGAGCCCACACCAGCCACTGCAGGCACCGGTGGATCTGTGGGTGTGTTCCTGGAGCAGGCAGTGCCTCAGACCCTCCTCACCCCTCGCACAGCGCAGCAGGGACACCTGCTGCAGGATCAGGCCATGCTGTGCCCAGTGCATTGCCCCGAGCTGGTTGTACAGGGCTTTGTGGGTCATGAGAGATCTGGTGCCTGGCATCCCAAATTCTCCTGGATGATGGCAGGGTGGCATACGTCCCACCAGGCCAACTGCATCTCCTCTTTGCCTCCAACTGCCATATCCCCTTGCCAGCCTGGGAACAGGGTATGTGGCTTCCCTGGGGGAGTGTCTCAAGCAGCCCAAAGGTTTCCAGCTCTGCCCTGTCTCTTATGGGGGCTGTTAAGTGCCGGAGGTGATGCTCAGAGAAAAGATGGTGTGCAGGAAAAGACAAGGTCGCCGCATCTTCCCCAGTCCTGGCTCAGATGGGAGGGGATTTGCTGGGTGATTTCCCCTCTCGCCAGCCTGCTGCAGACATGAGAGGACACAGGTCACAGCATGTCTCTGTTTTATTGAAGACCAATCCCTCCCCCCAGCCAGAACAGAGCCCGGCATGCCCAGCTCTTCTCCATCCACTGGGCCAAAGTCCTGCTCCAGAGGATAGTGGCACCTCCTTGGACCCAGGGGGAGAGACCCAGGGCTGCCCCTCCGTGCCTGGGGCTCCCAGCCCTGCTGTCATCCTTTCTCCTGCTCCACCTCCCACTCAGCCTTGCCCCAGGGGATGTCCCCACCGGTGGAGGGTGTCCTACCAAGGCCTGCATGCCAGAGGCTAAAACCACAGTAAAACTGGAGCATTAAACTTGGAAGTGACCAGCAGGACCTGGGATCATGTGCAGGGTGTTGATGACCACCCTGCTCTGTGGCATGATCCTTGGGCACTGGGGAGAGGGCAGAGCTGCAGGGGCCAGGCTGTGCTCCCTCCTGGCTCTGGCCTTGCCCTGAGAGCTGGCAGTGCCCCCCATGCCTGTCCCTGGCACCTCCAAGCCCAGAGACCTGCCCCAGCAGGAGTTAACCTGTGCAGAGCACCTGCTCTCCAAACCAAGGCTTCTCCTGAGGTTTGGAGGAGGCCACTGTCAGCAGGAGGTGTAGGAGGGATGGAGGAAAGGAAAGCTTTGGAGACAAGCGTGGGGGACCAAGGAATGGCAAGGAGGGTCCCCTTTCCCTGCCCCTGCCCAGTGGGACCCTCACCCATGGACAAAGCTGCCCTGGGGCTCCAGCTCCTGACTCCTCTCTGCAGGGAGAGGGGAGGACAGGCACAGGCTGGGGGCAGAGCTAAGGATGTTCATGGGATGGGTGGCATGTTGCAAAGGAAAGGAGGGGCACAGTCCCTGACAGGAGGAGAGCTCATGGGTTTTACTTCCATTGACATCCTGCTTTAGGAATCCACATCCATTCCAAGGATCATGGATCTCTCCTCAACCTAAATTTGGATGGCTCCTGTCCTTCAGTCACCCACCTCGGGGAACCAACCCATCTACCCTGCAAGCACCCCTCACCCCTCACACCACTCTCCAAATCTAAAAGGGGGAAACTGAGAGCAAGGCATGATCCCACCCCCCCATCCCTCCCTGCTGAGCTCCACAGCCCCACGCCACTGGGGACGGGGAGGTCCACCTGGGGCAGCTGAGCCTCTAATGGTAATGGTTGTTCATGTTGTTGAGGTGGGAGGCTGCCATGGCACTGAATGGGGCAGAGGGCTGGAGCCCGTGCCCAGGGTAGAGGGACGGACTGGAGCCAGGCCAGTAGGAGAAACCAGCTGGCGTCACCCCCGAGGTCATGAGGTTGAGTTTGGAGATGCCTGAGAAGGGCAGTGGAGCCAGGTTGCCCTGAAATTTGTAGAGGGTGTGATCAGGGGTGGCCGGCTGGCACACCTGCTCCCGTGGAAGTCGAACTTGTAGGCGTAGCGCTTGCCGTGGACCTTGGTCATGATGTTCTTGTCATAGTAGTAACGCAGTGCCCGGCTCAGCTTGTCGTAATTCATGTTGGGTTTGCTCTTCCGCTCGCCCCAGCGCCGCGCCACCTCGTCGGGGTCAATCAGCTTGAACTCCCCGTTCGTGCCTTCCCAGGCGATGCAGTTCAGGTTGGCCCGGTCCGAGAGCAGCTCCAGCAGGAACTGCCACAGCTGGATCTGCCCGCTGCCTGCAAGGCCGGGCCCCGGAGAGGTTAAAACTCCCTCTCAGGGCACAAGGAGGTCTCCTCGACCCCCTCACAACATTGCCCCCTCCCAGACCCAGATTTCAGATGTACCTTATTGCTTCTTCCCTGCTCTAGAGACACAGTAGATGGTAACAAGATTATGTCTCCTTAGCAGCATCCATACCCCATCCTGCTCACCAAGCAAGAGGAGGAGAGGACACCCCTGCACCTGTGGACGGGGGTCGGACAGCTGAGGTCAACGCAGGCTGCAGTAGGTCTGGATCCAGGATCCCCGCGTTCCTCCCACCCTCATTCACACCCATTAAAGATGAATGCCTACTCATTTGCTTTGGTGTGAGGATCTGACCTGGTTCTTTATCTGCAGCCCCAAGAAGGAGGTATCTTGGCAGTACCCAGATCCATCCCAGCACCTATAGTCCCCACTGCCACCTCTGCTTGAAACTGGGCTGGTGTCACAGCACAGTCCCTGCCCATCTCTAGGGGCACTGTGTCCTGCGAGGATGTACCCATCATGAGCTGAAATCGGGGTGCAATGCTGCTCTGACCTGCACCTCTGGCAGGGGGGAAGAAAAGACCAGGACAGGGCAGGACCTGTTGTGGCTTTGAATCAGGCACCAGTGTTCTTTGTTTCTGGAGGAAAAATGTCCTCTCTGAGCCACGGCCATTGCACCTGCAGCTGGAACTGAGAAGCACCCTTAGTGGGTGCCCAAGATGCCCCTCTGTGAGGCTATGCACGCAGAGCAGCCTGGCACACCTGGACATGTCCATGGTGAGGCACAAGAGCAGGCTCCACTGAGTCTGGCCAGACGTCATGAGAAGAGAGGGTCCCTGGACCTTAGGGTGAGGAGCAGTCCCACCTCTGGGACCCACCTGCAGCTGGAACTGAGGAGCACCCTTAGTGGGTGCCCAAGATGCCCCTCTGTGAGGCTATGCACGCAGAGCAGCCTGGCACACCTGGACATGTCCATGGTGAGGCACAAGAGCAGGCTCCACTGAGTCTGGCCAGACGTCATGAGAAGAGAGGGTCCCTGGACCTTAGGGTGAGGAGCAGTCCCACCTCTGGGACCCAGCCACCCTCCAGAGCAGCACTGCACCACACTCCCTCCCAAACTGCACCCCCTGCACATCCCTGCTCCCAACCCCAGCCCTTGCAGCACAGGCTCTTCCCATGGCAGAGGAAGTGGTTTTGCATTTCATCCTCCTCCCGGTGCTTTTCTGGCACTATTTTGTCTAACCATGCTTGGATCCCACACAGGGGTTTAGCACCCACGACCCCTGCAGCAGTCCCACGGTTCAGCTATGTTTCCCACAAAGAACCCCCTTCTCCTGCTTGTTTCACACCTGCCTGTTTTACCTGGTGCTCCCCAATTCTTGCTCTGGAAGAAGCAGGGAACAGCCCCATCCATCCCCATTCCACCAAAACCTGCCCAGGCATCCCGACCCAGGCAGACGAGCCCAGGTCTTTTCAAGGCGTTGTGTTTCCAAATCCCCCATCCCGGGAAAAAGGTGGGAGATCTCTCCTCTCTAGGGTACATCTGCAGCCCTTGCCTCTTCTCCATCCCCAAAGCCCCCCCCAGGCTCCTGCTATCCCGCACCCATGGGGTGCCCCACCCCATGCAGAGGGCAGGGAGGCACTGGGGGGTGCGGCTGGGTGGGGTG
>NW_010335854.1:0-324 GCF_000700745.2 Antrostomus carolinensis
CAGTACAAGACCCCCTCCTGGTCCTGTCCCCATCCCGTTCCCCTTGTCACATCTCCCAGCACTTGTCCCCACAGCCCCCCATGTGCTCTCCCATGTCCCCACGCTGTCCCCCTGACCCTCACTGTCTCCCTGTCCTGGCAGCCGAGGTCCAGAGCGAGACCGAGCGCATCTTCGAGCTGGCCCGGACGCTGCAGCTGGTGGCCTTGGACGCCGACACCATCAACCACCCGGCGCAGCTGGCCAAGACATCCCTGGCCCCCATCATCGTCTACATCAAAATCACCTCCCCCAAGGTGGGTGCAAGCCCCACAGTGGGTGGGGGGT
>NW_010335854.1:458-808 GCF_000700745.2 Antrostomus carolinensis
ATGTCCCTGGGCAAGTCCCATTCGAAGCATCTTAACGTTCAGATTGTGTCTTCTGACAAGCTGGCACAGTGCCCACCCGTGAGTCTGTCCCACCTTGTCCTACCCTGTGGCCATCAACTCCACCCACCCCTGCCAAAGACCCCCATCCCAGCAGCTCAGATGTTCCTCCCACCACCTCATCTTGGATCACAGGTTCCACTTTGGGTTCAGAAACCCCACTTTGTCCCATTGATCCCACCTTGGTTCATAGTCTCCACCCTGAATCCAGGCTCTCCACCCTGTCCCACCCCACCCTACCCGTGGTCTCCACCTTGGGTCCAGATGTCCCACGCTGCCTGTGGTCTCCACCT
>NW_010335855.1:0-3399 GCF_000700745.2 Antrostomus carolinensis
AGTGCATCCCGGCACGGCACGTGGCTCGACGCCGGATTTCTCTCCCCGGCACGTGGCTCGACACCGGATTTCTTCCCCGGCACATCGTTTAGAGAAGTTGACCCACGAACGATCCCCATCGATGCCACGAAATTCCTCTTGAAATGCCTCTCTGGCTTCTCCGCAGCCAAATTCCTCGAGGATCCCAGCACTGGATCCCAGCACCGGCACGTCCCCACCTCCCAACCAAACCTCACCATGGAATTTGCCGACATGTAGCCGTGACTGTGGGAGCAGAAATGGGAAGAGCTCCCTGCAGGACGTGTCCTTTGCTCGTTTCTGCCACCGGTATGAGGCAAAAGACCCCAATTTTCTGCTAAACGAGCTCGTTAACGGCGGAGAGGAACAGTCGCCGCTCGCTTGCGGTTTCCCAGCGGGAAGAAATCAACCCTGATCCCGGCTCAAGCCGTGGGAGCTTCCCGGATCCTCCCCAAATTCCTCCCTCATCGGAATCCAGCCGCTCATTCTCCTCCTGAGTTGTTTTGTTGGGGTTTTTTTTAATGGATACGATGTGTTTTGCATATAAGTGGCATTGGCACAAGCGCGCCGGACCCTGCGCGCTTGGTTGTGGCCTGGGCTGGAGGAGGAAAGATCGGCGCCGTCCCCCCGCGTTGGGGCTCTGCTCTGCCACGCCAGGAAATCAAAAAATAAATGTAGGGGGGGGAAGATACACGGCTGGAGCCTGCCCTGTTCAAGCGTGCCTGGAGCGTGCTGGACCCTGCGAGCTTCATGGTGACCTCGTGTGGAGGAGGAGAAGCTGGTGTCGTCCTTTTGTGTTGTGACTCTGCTCTGACAGCAAGAAAAAACCAAAAACCATGGGGGAAAAAAATAAAACCAAACAAAAAACACGTGGCTGGAGCCCGGTGGGTTCAAGCGCACCTGGAGCATGCCAGACCCTGCGAGCTTACCCGTGTCTTTGCACGGAGGAGGAAAAAACAGCGCCATACTCCTGCGTTGGGATTCTGCTCTGCCATGTGAGGAAATAAAACCAAACCAAACCAAAACAACAACAAAACCCCACTTCCAGGGGAAAAAACATGTGGCTGCAGCCTGCCCAGCTCAAGCACACCTGGAGCGCACCGGACCCTGTGAGCTTTGCCGTGACCTGGCATGGAGGAGGGGACGCCAGTGTTGTTCTCTGTGTTGTGACTCTGCTCTGACAGCAAGAAAAAAAAATCCCTGGGAAGGGAAGAAAACCCCACGTGGCTGGAACCTGTCTGGTTCAAGCGCGCCTGGAGCGTGCCGGACCCTGTGAGCTTGGCCATGACATGGAGGAGGAAAAAACAGCGCTGTACTGCTGTGTTGGGACCGTGCTCTCCTATGTGAGGAAAAATAACCAAACCACAGAGGGATAAAAACCGTGCTGCTGGAGCCTGCCTGGCTCAAGTGTGCCAGGAGCGTGCGGAACCTTGTGCGCTTGGCTGTGACTTGGCACCCAGTAAAACCAGTGCCATCCTCCTGTGTTGTGGGTCTGCTCTGCAACACGAGGGGAAAAACAAAATCAAAACCCCAAAATGTGGGGAGAAAACACACGTGTGGCCATAGGCTGCCTGACTGAAGCGTGCCGTGAGCACGCCGGGCTCCGTGTGCTTGTCCATGACCAGCACAGAGTGGGGAAACATGGCCACCATCCTCCTGCACTGCAGCTCCGCTCTGCCACGCATTTCTCCCAGGGAAGGGGAAAAAAAAACCCCGTGGCTCAAGCCCGCTGGAGTCAAGCGCACTGGGAGCGCGCCGGACACCGCACGCTTGGCCATTGAACCACCACGGAGTGGGGAAAATGTGGTACTGTCCCCCTGTGCCGCGGCTCTGCTCTGCCATGGATTTATTCCAGCAAAGGAAAAAAACCACACAGGAGGGGAAAAACGACGCAGCTGCAGCCCGCTCGGCTCAAGCTTGCGTGAGTGCACCGGACCCTGCACGCTTGGTTGTGATCCAGTATAAAGGGGGGAAAACCAGCACCGTTCTGTGCCGTGGCTTCGCTCTGCCACAAGTTTTTTTGGGGGAAGAAAAGTTACCATGCAGTGGAAAAATCATATGGCTGTAGCTTGCTCGTCTCAAGCGTGCCGTGAGCGCACCGGACCCCGCACACTTGGTCATGATCCAATAGAAAGGGGGAAAAACCAGTGCTGTTCTGCGCCGTGGCTCCACTCTGTTACAGGTTTCTTTTGGGGAGGAAAAATACCACGTTGGGGAAAAACTGGTGGCTGAAGCTTGCTCGGCTCAAGCGTGCCGTGAGCACACCGGACCCCACACGCTTGGTCATGATCCAGTTTAAGGAGAGGGGGGAAACGGTCGCCTTTCTGCGGTGTGACTCTGCTCTCTACGAAGGGCAAAAATAAAACCCAAGGCGGGGAAAAACGTGCTGCTGTAGATGCCCAGCTCAAGCGTGCTGTGAGCGTGCTGGACCCCGCGCGCTTGGTTGTGATCAAATATGAAAGGGGAAAAAGTGTCACCGTTTTCTTACGTTGTGGTTCTGCTCTCTACAAAGGGCAAAATTAAAACCCCACGGGGAGGGAAAAACCACGCAACCAAAGTCTTCCTGACTCAAGCGTGCAGCAAGCTCGCAGGGCGTTTGGCCTGGGGAAAGGCCCCTTCCTCTTGACTTCCAGGGAAGGCAGCGATTGTCCCCACTTAACCGGTTTAGCATTTAAATTGTCCCGATTCTGCTCCGCCTTTGCATGGCTCTGGGGCGATGGGCTGGGGGAAGGGTGTCCACAGTTTCAGCTCTTACCCTTGAAGCGAGCGGAGCTTGGGAAGTGAGCTTGGGAAGCTCGCAGGGAAGTGTGCAGACTCTTTAAAGAAGAGTTTTAAAACTTCACGGTGAGTGCTTGAGTGTTTGGTGCTTGGGAAGTGAGCGGAGCTTGGGAAGCGCGCAGGGAAGTGTGCAGGCTTTATAAAGAAGACTTTTAAAGCTTTACGGTGAGCACTCGGGTGTTTGGCACTTGGGAAGCGCGCGGAGCTTGGGAAGCGAGCTTGAGAAGTGCGCAGGGAAGTGTGCAGGCTTTATAAAGAAGACCTTTAAAACTTTACGGTGAGCGCTCGGCTGTTTTTAGGGCACAGAGCGAGCCAGGGGGGGGAATAAATTCCCGTATTTGTTTCCTTCTGGCGCGCTTGGGAACACCCACGAAGGTTTCTGGGGAGATGGGTGGGTTTTTAGCGAGCGGTGGGTGGCTGGATCCCTATTTTGGGAAGAAAAAAGGGAAAAATTCCCCAAATCCGGTGGTTTTGGTGTGTAAGGTGAGGGACGCGGCACCGATGTCTCCCCACCGGATGCGCTGGCTCGTGTTTGGTTGAGTTTTGGTGGGTTGAGGTGGTGCCAGGATTTACCGTCAGGCCCAGCGCGGGGGGTTCGGCATG
>NW_010335855.1:3703-3987 GCF_000700745.2 Antrostomus carolinensis
CACTTATTTGCACCCAAATACTGACTGGGGGATGTGCCAGGATCTCCGGCCGGGCAGCAAAACTCCACAATGGCTTTTTCCAACCTGGTGCTGCGGTCTCTGCCAGCTTCACCGGCACGTTGCCACCGCGCTCCCAACGCCGGGCCGCGGCTTTGCGTTTCCTTCCAGTGCTGCCACACATTTTTGAGGTGATTTCTTGCTTTTTTGACAACACACCAGGAGAAATATTGACACCGTGTGCTGGCTGCTGGGTTTCCACCGTGCCGGCACCGAGGGAGATGCGG
>NW_010335855.1:4270-4473 GCF_000700745.2 Antrostomus carolinensis
GTGAGACCACCCCGCCGGCATCGAGCGCCGTTTCAACGCGACGCCGACGGAATGTCCGTATAAACCGGATCCTCCCGGAAGGAAACCATCAACGCCCGGAGCCACCGGCTTGAAACGAATCCCACCAAATTCCCATTTTCCTTTCTTCTTGCCAATGGTGCCGATTCTGGGTGTTGTTTCCCCCCCGTCGGGCACCGGCTCCC
>NW_010335856.1:0-231 GCF_000700745.2 Antrostomus carolinensis
ATCTCATCCACAACGCGGGATTTGGATCCATCTCTCCTGCTCCAGCCTGCTGTTCCCGAGGTCCCTCTGCCCTCACAGGGTCTGTGCAGTGACTTCCCCTCCGCCATCACCGCGTGGTGCCGAGCTCGCTCCGCAGCGCCCCCTGCAGCCGCGGGGGAACATCGCACCCGCCCTGCTCACCGGGAGAGGCTGCTCTGGCTCTGCTCTGTTTGGTATCACTGCCGCAGTTAC
>NW_010335856.1:412-625 GCF_000700745.2 Antrostomus carolinensis
CAGATCTTGGCGCCCAACGTGGGGCTCGAGGGCATTGAGAAAAAGGAATAACAGTTCCTGGGGAACTTAATTTGTGTATTGAATATAGAAAACGTTGTTAGGCGGCACCATGTGGTCTAGCTTGCCCTGGTTTGGGTGGCATGTGGTTGTGGCTATTTTTCTCCCATTTGCAAGCCCTTATATAAACATGGGTCCTATAACTAAGGCTGTTGT
>NW_010335857.1:0-11876 GCF_000700745.2 Antrostomus carolinensis
AATCCTAACCATTCTATGATTCTATAATATACAATGCAAAACATTGTGTTTCATTTCCATGTGAAACATGTTTTTTATATTAAACTTTAGAGACCTGTGTTCTTCAACAGTTTTGTTTTGGAAAATAGTAAACCCAAATGTTTGAATTTCTGATAATAATACTTGCTGGCAACTATTTTTCTGACTTTGACCCAACTTTGCTCACGTGTTCCCCTAACTGAAAACTAGATTTGTTTTAAGGTCAAAACGAACTGTGAAATTGAAAGGTAAAAATCCCAAACCCTTCTTACTTGTACATAACTTTTTTTTTTAATACTACTTGAAGAATTTAAATATAACTCTCTGCTTTTGGTCGCTGTTGTGCATGCAGCAAAGCCGGCCAAAAATGTTTCAGTAGAATTAAGTGGAAGTAGATGAATATGAAGTGTCTTCTCTTCAAAGCCTGCGGTTAAATTAGGTAACAGGCATTTTGTAGGACAGCACAACAGTTATGGATGCAATCTGAGCCTATGGAAACTTTTTTTTTTTGTGCAAGAGACCATGATTTTTCTTTCAACAGTCTGTATTCACTACTTCAGCAGCACGTTATGACTTTACAACAAATAAAGCAGGAGACTTCTAGACAGGATACTGAATAGGGCACAGCTCTGACTAACACTTAAAAAGTATTTGCAATGAATGAGGCAGGGGATTGATGGAAAAATAGTGTGTGATAAAATGTGTATGGGTGAAAACTAAAGCTGAGAAACGTGGCTATAAAGGCTCTTTGCCCAGTCTTGATTCACAGTACTTGACTTTGTACGTATGCTTTTTGATGTGTAGTATTTTTTGATGCTAGGAGTGCTGGACTGAGATGTGGCAGGGAGATTTGACGTATGTGTGTGCATATATGTATATATTGAAAAGATGTGTAGATGTGGTACTTAGGGACATTGTTTAGTGGTGGACTTGGCAGTGTTGGGTTAACGGTTGGACTCGATGATCTTAAAGGTCTTTTCCAACCAAACTGATTCTATGTGTATTTGGAACATACATATTGATCTAATGCCCATGCTTGGTTGTTCTTCCAACCTGTATTCTGTCTGTGTGGCAAGAATTGAGGGAGAGAGGAGCTGGACCTCCTCAGCCTTCCTCAGAGGTACAAGTGAGCAGGCTGATGCAGAATCCTCCAGTATCAGCCGCATGTGGCATGTGTGGTGGCAGACAGGCTACTTGGGTCAATAGGACTCCTCCTTGCAGCGGAGCCTCCCTTACTCAGAGAAAGGAGAACAGCAGTTTTGATGTCTCCTCATATTATTTAGCCTCAATAAATCACAAAAAAAATTACCCAACAGTGGGCAGCATGTACACTGCTGATGCAAGGCACTCATTTCTGGGACAGCTTGCACCAGGATGGTAACTGCTTTGCCTGAGGTGAGCAAGAGGAAGGAAATGAAACAAAAGTTAAATTTTTCTAGCATTTTGCTCCTGAAGGCGGGTGAAATTTGTTTGTGTTTCCACATCAGATGAGCATGGACGTTGCAGCCTTGCTCTGTGCCGTGCTGGACACAGTGTGCTCTGTAGCTCCCACCCGTCAGCTCCCTGAGCAAACTGTGCTGAGCCCGTTGTTAAGTAACTCTAGTTCTGTGCTCAGAAAAAAACAAGCTGAGATAAGTCTTGGGAGCATTTGGCAGCTTTTTTTTTTTCCCTTCTGTTGCAGAGCAGTAGGGAACTGTTGGGAAATTCAGCATGGGCAGTTACAACAGATGTACGCAAGCTCTGAAATCTGCTTCTCTACTTTGCAGTTTCATGAACTTCCAGGTATAAGCTGTTGCTTTGGGCCTCTTTCAGCATATTTGAAAATAGGGAGAAATGTTAAAGAGATTGATAGAGATCAAATACTGCACCAGTAAGTGCTCAGTGTGCACCAGGCCATGCCACTGTCTCTGTTCAGGCACATCACGCTCTGGGAGGTACAACCTGGTAGTGGAAAAGCTGGAGGCATGCTCCAGGGGTTCAGACCTGTACCCTTGCTGAACGAGTTGCCTAGAGAAGATGACTACACCTACACACGTTCTTGCTCCTGGGCACATCTACAGACTCATGTTATCCCATCTGCAGCGCTGTAAGCTTGATGTTGCCACCCACCAAGTCTTTAACTGTGCATGGGGGTAGGAGGAGGTAAGTCCTATGAAACAGGAGGTAATAAAGAGCCTAATAAACAGCAGGCAGAGCAGACATGAGTTAATGTAAAAGCAGAGTAAGGAGTGTCGTTAAAAGCTAAAGGAAAATAAAGCTTTGGCTGTCCTGTTGGAAGTGCATGTATCAGCAGGAGACCCCGTGTTCTAATTTAAGTGAAGAATTAGTCACAGGCAGCAGAGCCTCAGGGAGGTGAAACAATGCCCATAGCTATCTCCCAGAGCCCCATTCTTCCCATGAGCACACCAGGAGCCCCCATGATGTCTTGCCAGTGGGCAGACAGGCATCAGCCTGTGTCCTTCTGCAGTCTCTGGCTCACAAGCTCAATTTATGAGGGACCAGCTTGGTCCTGGGCAATGAATGAGTGATAAGGATTGATGTGGCAGTGGAGAGCAGCTGAAGGCACTTGTTGGGTTCTGCCTGGGCAGCTTTTAGGAGGATGGTGTTCCACCTTGTACAAGCCCATGTGTTTGTAAGGGGGATGGGAAGACTCTGATGGGCACCCATGGCATACAGGCAATATCCTTGAGGAAGTCATAATGGAAAACTACTGTTGCCTATGTGAACATAACCCAGAACCACAACTGTGATCTTCTGCCTGACCATACGCTGGCACACGCTTGCTTTATGCTGTGCCAAAGGCAGGAGAAAAGGTTACAGGTCAGTAGCTCTGTTTGGCTTCAAAGCTGATTCTAGAAAGAAGTGACTTTTCCCACCCACCTCCCTCTATCAGCTAACCATTATGAATAAGTCATTCTGAGTTAAGGCAAGACAAACATTAAACACTTAAATTCACCCCACCCAGAGTCTGAGGCATGGCTTACAATTCTTCTCAAGTCTAGTTGCAGCAGAAGCAGCAGCTGATGATGTTGCCACCCATGCTGGTGTGCCCAACCCTCTGCCAGAAGCTGCTACCACCATGGCAGAGATGACAGGACAAGCCACGTGCTCCCCTCTCCCCAAGGAGCAGCAGTAGCTGAAGTTTACCCAGCCCTTGGCAAGTCAAGAAGCAGCTTTCAGTCCATAGGGATTGCACGTTGCTTCTGACCTGCCTGATTTGCCTTACCAGTTTTGTGTTACGGGAGGTAAAATAATAGCTATGCAGACCTCTTCCCTAGTTTGAGGCATCCACTCAGTCACCTACACTCAGAAGTTACGTGTCAAGTGATATCACTTAGATCCAGCCCCTCATCCTACCTTACAAGATTTATGTTGTTAAACTCCTGTGGACCTCCTGGTCAATAAACTTCCCATATTATGACTTCACCTCTTCCCAGTTCCTGTTTTTATTTTTCTCCCACTTTCTTGGGATTTCTTGGCTGCCTAAGTCCATACTCTAAACAAAGCAAATAAGAAAAATGAGCAAAACCACAACAAAGCATCCAAGTTTAAAATTTGTCATGGCTTTGGGTGAGTAATTAGCAATTGCGTTGCCTCAAGGACTATTTTTACAGTTGCCATTTGCTCATTACTTGTATTTATTTTTGGCAATGATGCATCAGCTCATTGAATTGGTAGTTATAAATGTCACTTGGACTTGACAGCAGGAGGACAAATAATCTAGTTAAATTGTTCAGGTTTAAGATGCTGGGGTGGGTAGTGGTCTGGCATAATATGAATATTCTAGGGGAAGGAGCATGAAATTAGAACTATAAAGAGATGTAGAAACTGCTGTAGTTGGCAGGATGATCATTAATCTCACCACTTGGCTAATTGAAAGTTTTTAAATTTGGTGCCTGCATTCTGTGCACCACATAAGGTGAACTGGGAACCTCAGCATGGCTCTCCTGGTTTTGCACTATCACTGGTGACTTGGTCTGTCGCTCTGGCCTGATTGTTAGGGCACAGTTGGATCAAGGGGCTAGACTTACAGGCAGTGAATATTGAAGAGCTGGAAGCCATCCAGATGAGTACTCCCTCCTCCTTTTCCCACAAGACTTTATAACTAAGTGGTTTAAGAAGGTTCACAAGAGTTGAGGCATGGGTGATCAAGTGAGACAGAGGAACAGAATTAAACTGGTTTCCTTGCATAGCAGCTGAGATAGAGGGTACAAGGAGAACCACAGCCTCCTCTGGTTTTGTTTTATGCAAACCTCTAATAGCTATAGCTCTCTACCAGACTGGGCCTCTTGGACAAAATAGGCAAATGAAGTCTTATTCTGTGGATCCCCTCTAATTCTGAATTATAGCAAGCCAGCTGGTTGTTCAGGTCTAACTTGGTTGGCCATGATTGTCAGTCCGGCTTTGCACAAAAACACCTGCCATAGTGGCAGGGGATGTTATATCAGGAAGGATATGTTATATCAGGTTGACATGGGCCTTGGCCAGCAAACTCCATCTTCCAAACACTGTGTGTTACAGTGGAGTAACTTTGACCAAATGCTCCTATTCCACAGGCAGAAATATTCGGGTTCCCTCAGCTGCTATGAATGATTTTCCGTATGAGGATGAGACTTGTTGGACTATCTAAAGAACTGTAACGTTTGTGGAAGGGACTTGCATCGAAGGTGACAGTAGTTTATTAGAGACATGTCAATGAAATAAGTCATGGTTTGAGCTGTCAGGACAGTAATTACAGACAAAAGTACTAGTTTGGATTCTCATGTGTTAAAAAAAACCCAAGCATACCTTTTTATTGAAACCAAATGTGTGTATGTGAAAGGTGGGAGTTACCCAAGATAGACACATATTTAAATATGCATAGATAAGTGTCAGTTGTCAGCTACTCATTTGAGTCTCTATATATAGTACCTACTCCAATTTTGTGTTATGACATGTGCATATGATAGTTGGAGATTATCTTGGATACACTTTCCTCTCGGCACCCATCCAGTTCTGCTTCAGGAATATCAGTTTGTTCCCTTTCATGCTTATTTTCTCCTGGCTTACTTGCAGCACTATCAAATAATCAGAATTTGAAAATTTGCCGAAGGGTGATTGTTTTCAGCATTGGGATAAACTTGTGACATTTTAAGCCATTCATTTTTTGGTTTTTGTTTTTGTGGGGTTTTCTTGCCTTCCCCCGGTGACAGCAAGTTACACCCCTGGATGAACACCTCTCTAGCATACCAGTTGGACAGTCATCCAAGCCCAAATGTGTGTGTTGGGTTTGCTGACAAAAAGAATGGCATACCACTTGGCTGCAAATGCTTCTCAAAGTTCAGCAAGACTCTGACATAAATTTATATGTATATATAAAGGTGGTTTTCCTTTTTTCTTTTTCTTTTTCTTTTATAAAAAAAGCCAAAGTTCTGGAAACCATTTTCCTTAAACTCCAACAATAATGAAAAACACTTGTTTGTAGCAAGGTCTGTGCTGTTGCATGGGAGGCTCACCTGGAATTTGCTGGCTCAGGGGTCAGATGTGGCAAAGATGGGGAGGTGAGCACAAGATCAGTGGGCAAGTGAGGCTGCCTGTCCCCTGAGGAAACATGGCACGTTAGGTGGCTGAGCAGCCCAGGCAAATAACCCTGAAGTTCAGTTTTCTCATGTGCAAAAGCAACTCTCAAGACCTTCATGCTCCAGCAGCTTCGTTGCAGAGCATACCACCTCTAGGAGATGGTATGAGGAACTAACACCCGACCTCAACTTGGGCCTGCTTCAGGGGAATTCAGCTCGTGAGAGGGGGCTGGGACCTCTCTCACCCATAGTGGTGTGAATCTGGAATCACTCAGAGAGTCCGGTAATGAAAATGGAGTATTTCCCTTGGCAGGTCAATAGGCCTACTTCATGTTCAGGTTGGTGCATGGCAGAACATGGTCTCAAGGACGCAGTCTGGTGGTATGGCACCTAGCTCTGACCAGGAGCTAGATGTCCTCTGCCTCTCATGTAGGGAAGGACCATCCCTTTCACCTGGTATCTTCAGGACCACACACAGCTACGTTATTTCAAGAGTGGGAATAAGAGCTGTTGTACCTGTTGCTCTGATCTTTGGGCCATTTGGGCTCAACTTGAGCAGCAGTTTGTGTGTGGAAGAGTTATTTCATGCACTGTGGGTCATGGCTGCAAAGAAATCTGATAATTGATCAGGTCATTGCAGTACAGTTGTGGAGAACTAATTGGGACAGACCTCAAGCGGGATGTCATGTCTTCGTTGCTAAATAGTTCAATGGAGGAAAAAGTCACCTATTGCAGCATTGTGGAGAGCTGTGGTTCCTCTCCTCCAGAGATCTGGATCTGCAAACCTTGTGCTTAGCTGCAAGTGAGACTGATCTCACAGGAAAAATGTCAGTAGCAAATGAAATAAAAGGGTGGCAATGTGTTTGCTTGTCTCAGCTGCCCTGGCTGCTCCTGTACAGATGTGTGATTGCCCTCATGTGCAACAAATGGGAAGCAGGTCTAAAACACCACTTCCTTATTTTTCCCTGAGTCAATCCCCTGGTTCTTTAGGGACCATCTGCCTTAAGAGGGTGCAGTGTCTCACCATCTGTGAAGGTGGTGAGACACTGGCCCAGGTTGCCCAGAGAAGCTGTGGCTGCTCCTCCCTGGAAGTGTTCAAGGCCAGACTGGATGAGGCTTTGAGCAACCTGATCTAGTGGAAGGTGTCCCTGCTGATGGCAGGGGGGTTGGAACTGGTTGAGCTTTAAGGTCCCTTCCAACCCAAACCATTCTGTGATTCTATGATTTGAGAGAGGAGTGAATCCCATGGCTTTTGCCAGCTCCATCAAATCTGGCAGCAAATTCAGACCTTGGGAGAGAGGATGTGAATTTGCCCTTCATCAGATGGCATGTTTTCCATATGTGCTGAGTGATTAACACTGGATAAGATTGGGATCCGTAATATTCTGGTGAGGCTTTGATCAACCTGGTCTAGTGGAAGGTGTCCCTGCTGATGGCAGGGGGGGTGGAACTGGATGATCTTTAAGGTCCCTTCCAACCCAAACCATTCTATGATTCTAAGATTCTGGTGGCCCTGGTAGCACTCAGATGCACGCAAGGACAATCAGAAAGCAGTTTCAGTGTATCCGCTTCAGTTTGCCAGTGGTCACAAACTCACAGTTGCATATAAACTTCTGTTTTGTTGTTGGATGGATGACGAGGTTATGCATTTAAAGGAGTTTTATAACAGATAATTGGGGCTTTTTTAGTGGCATTGGAATGTGCTTTTTGAAAGGTGGAAGCTGTGGAGGTCAGAAGAGTTTCTTCCTGCTTTTGCAATAGCAGTATGTTTCAGTTTACAAAACAGTTTCCCTGGGATATGGACACAAGGCATTTGACAGCCTTGTTAGAGATAAGCTGTTTCAGAATGTTTTTCTCCAGATCATTTTTTGTAACAAAAAAAGAGAAAATCTTACTTTGTCTAAAAGAAACCCTTTTAATGAGAATTAATAAATTTAAGAGATTCAGCTGTAAAAATTTCAGGTTTTTTTTTTTTATTATTTAAAAGGTCTCATTTTGATATTTTTTGAGTAGAAAAACTCTACCTCAAAACTAAAAACTCTAGCTTATAATTACCTTCATTTTAACACTTGACCTAATTATAAGAACCTTGGAACAAGAAAATCAACAGATTCTTAAGTGCTCAAAGATTTTAAAAAAGGAAAAATACAATGGTGGAAAGAAGGGATAAGTTTTTTCAGCCTTTTTTTTTTTTTTTTGTAAATCTGAATTTTTCTTTATCATAATTCTTTCAAAGCCTGAAATATTTTCCCCCACACAGGATTGTTTCTAGTCCAGTTTATTATGAATTCAGTAATAAAGTTGCATATTCCACAATAGATAACCTTACAAATATTTTTTGAGGAGGAAAGGAAATATGACTCGGTTGGCCTTTTAACAGAATTATTCAAACCAGAGGCTTTTCCTATGTGTTATTTTAAGTACCTGCTTTCTCTCTGATGATTTCCAGACAGCACTCATAAAGAAAAAGACATGGTATCTCTGAACAGAGGGGTATGGAGAAGTGAGGGCTGTGTGGTGGAGTGCTGTTGAAGCATGTACCCAGAGGCTGGACAAAATGAAAACTGAGTTTTATTGAGCTCTACCCAGATCCTACCTCCACTTCTCTCTCCTAGTGGTTCTTTCCCCCTCCAGCCCCTTTAGAAATCTTCACTTTACAGGAAGGGAGAAGAGAAGGAGGAACCAGGGGTCCATCTGTGATAGCTGTGCCCAGACCCTATTGTGCCATGCTGAGGAATGAGGTGAAACAACTGGAGGTGTTTCCCCCACACACCACAAAAGATGCATATTGGTAGGGTGGAGCATCTTTGAGATCTCTCATGATGGACATAAGGCTTTTCAAGTAGGCTGTAGTGGCAGCAATGTCCCATATTTTAAGGGTTTTCCATCAATCCAGGATCACCAAGTGGGACTGAAATAATTCATCTTCCCTGTCCATTGCTTGTCCCACAGCCACCTGTAATGCTACATGGTCTGTAGGGCTGCTGGCACCTCTGGGAGATGGGCTTGTGAATAATCCTGGGGAGATCCTGGCAGTGATGATTTGTTTGCTGATGGGAAGTAGTGGAGGTTGACCTACCCCTCTGCTCTCCCACTTCCTATAGGACTTTATTTCCAGAACTCTTCTCTCTGTCCCTTTCCTCTAGTGCTTTATTCCCCTCTGTTTCCCTACTTTGGTGTTCTTACCATTTTTATCCCCACTGCTTTTGTGTTTTGAGAGGTAATGATGAGAACAGTCACAGCCTGGGACTTGCTATGAATGGAGCCTGAGTAAATCCATATCCATCTCTGCAATCATGGGCTTTTTAATTATTCATTTGTTCCATATTGAAGTTTTTAAATTTCCAATTTAAAGTTTTGGAGGATTATCTCAGAGGTGGGAAGATGGCAGCGGAGCTGCTGGGGAAGTCCCAGAGGACTTGGTCTGAGAAGACAGCATGGACTGGGTTGAAAGAGGCTTTATGTAATAATGCTCTCTCCAGCTTCCCCTGACACTTCAGATGAGTGGTCCTCACCCTTTCCTGAATTACAAAAGGCTGACCAAAGAGGTCCCTTCTAGCAGCGTGCCTGCTGCTTCTTGATAAACATGCTGTATGTCAAACAGCTCAGCTCAGTGCAAGGTTTCCCTGCCCCGAGATGCTCTCCTGCTGCGATGGCTGTTGCTGCCCTTCCTGCTGGGAGTGAGCATGTTCATCAAGGGGAAAGTGTCAGGGCAGGTTGTGGGAGAGCAAGCATATCCCTGACAAGGAGGAAGAAGAAGGTGGAGACCAAGACTTTCCACAAGGTCCCCTCCTAAAAGCCCTTTAATCATCTTCTGTCACACCCCTGGTGCCTCCTGTTTAATTCCAGGAAATCCTTAACTCATACCTAGTTTACTAAATATTGAAATCAGTAAAAAAATGATGCTTGAACCAAGTTTTACTGGGGCCTCCAGAAACCTGGAGTTGATCTTTGCTGGCCTGACTCCAGAGCCAGCTAAGGTGTAGCGGATCACCTCTTGAAGGTTGGCCATCCCTTGAGTAGCCTCCTAAGCTAAACCCAATGAGCAAATCCTCGTGGAATGACTCTGTGCTGCAAAGGCTGTTTCATGTTGTTTTTAACTCAAAAGCTGGAAAACTCGGAGCCAGCATTAAATATTTGTTTCACTTTCAAAGCTGAGCATCAGGAAGCCATTCCTTAAATAGTGGATGTCTGCTTTCAGAGTCCAGATGTGCTTATAGCATGGGTTTTGCCAGCATTTTCTCTTCCTCATGCTTCCCACACCAATGTGCATGCAGCTTTCTAGCCATCCGTCTTCACCCATTAAAATGTGTGAGGGATTTGCAGCTGTTCCTTCTTCAATACAGGTGGCAATAACATTGTACAAATTGTTTTCATCCTTAATCAGTAAAGCTTGCTACACAAGGGATCCTGTTTCTTGCCAGAAGTGATAAATCGGATGCAATTTTGGAGCAGATGAAATGTTAGACAAAATACATTAGTCAAAGACACTTCAGGGTATCAGTTACTTTCCCCCTGCTATGTAAGTAATAATTCAGTTCTTAAAACCTTCCACCTGGATTTGGAAGGTCACCTGAGCTCCTGTTGCAGGCATTTAGTGGTTAGTGTGAGGTAGCAGTGCTAACTGGTGTGGGAATTGATAGACAGCATTGCATTACTGTTGATGTAACTAGAAACAGCAGCAGACTCCAGCCTGGAATTTGGGGTACTGGTCTGTATTAGTCCATCTTACTGGACCCAGGCTGGGACATTCCCATCACTTGCTAATCATTTTACACAAACAGTCAATCTCAAATTGTCACAGCTTTTCTCCTTCCTAAATAGCACAAGCTGGGCAGACCCAGGGCAACGACAATGCATGGAGATGCACTAAGCACAAATGGACATCTCCTGAAGGTCAGTTGTCCCTTCCTTCCACCTTTGGCTGCCTTTGCCTAATGCGAGCAACAGAAAGGTTATCCTGAATGAACCAGAGGCATAAATGACAAAACAAGGGGAAATGGCTTTAAGCTGAAAGAGGGGAGGTTTAGATTAGATATTAGGAAGAAGTTCTTCCCTGTGAGGGTGGTCAGACACTGGAACAGGTTGCCCAAGGAAGTTGTGGATGCTCCTCCCTGGAAGTGTTTAAGGCCAGGTTGGACGAGGCTTTGAGCAACCTGGTCTAGTGGAAGGTGTCCCTGCTGCTGGCAGGGGGGTTGGAACTGGATGAGCTTTAAGGTCCCTTCCAACCCAAACCATTCTGTCATTCTATGATCAAGAGCCGAGATGCTTAGAGATGAGAGCTTTTTCTTTCCAAAATGCTTCTGCCATCTTTCCTTGTCCTGAGTAAACCTGTTGCTCCTCTCAGGGAAAGAAGGAGCTGAAAGAGGGCAGTAGGGTTATCCTCTTGTTACTGGTCATGCACACTGGAGTGCTGGTGAAGGGATCTGTCAGGGCTTTGTTTGTCTTAGGTGCTGCACAAAGCTTAACAAATGACGTGGTTTGAAGTGATGGAGTTGCATCACTTCAACTGAACTCAGTCAGAGGTTGATGTGAGAAGAGGTGGATTCCACCTGCACCTCTTACAGCAGGTTCCTTCCCCTGACCAAAAGAAGGGCAAAGATGAAAGTTTTGAGAGTTTTAACTAGGTTTTCTACTTTTTTTTTTTTTAAAGCAACTGTGCTTGTGTGTAGAAATTTTATTTCTAACCCAGCAGAGGGGACAAAGTTTAAAGGAAGTCACAATGGCCAAGACAAAATCACAGGTTTTTTTACTGTGGTTTAAGGAGAAAGATGTCTTCATTTACTGCACCTGTACCTCCATCATGTCTCAGCACCAAGAATTTGGGAACCATTAAGTCAATTGTCAAGGCATTGAAGGCAAAACCAGCAGCTGAGTCAAATAAGGAAAAGATTGGAGGGATGACTCAAATAGTTGAAGAGCAGGTGGTAATCTGATAAATTCTGGGGCAAATCCCAGGAAGGATGATATGGAGTTGTTAGGAAGAGTTTAGAAGAGGATAATAAAATTTATAGTAATCAGTGTAGTTTTATGAAAACTATCTTGTCAAATAATTGCAATGTAATTTTTGTCAGGTGCCACCTGCTTGGTTGGTGGAAGTAATGGTTTTGATATCTATTTAAACATATTGAAATTTCTATAAGGTATATGATTTTGTTCCACAAGGTGCTCTGAGTAAAAAATAAAACTAGAAATATGTAAGACTAATTAATGACACTTAATGAATTGCAGTCTGGCTAACAGCCACACTTTCTAAAGTAATTATAGATGAGGAAACACTCCGAGGACTGGAGCACCTCT
>NW_010335858.1:0-745 GCF_000700745.2 Antrostomus carolinensis
TTTTTTTTTTGGGGGGGGGGAAAGAGGAGGGGGGGGAAAATCCTCAGGAAATAGCACGCAAAAGAGGAACGGGAAGGTGTGAGAATGGCCAAGTGTTTCCTCCGTGGGGCGTCTCGTGAGGTTTTTGTGATGTGCTGGCAAAAAAAATTAATAAAAATGCTGCTTCTGGCTCTGTGTAGCTGCGAGTTTGGCCCCGTTTTGTGCCTTTCTTGGCTTTTTTTGTGCCTTTTTGTCTCTTTTGTGCCTCTTTTTGCGCCTTTTTGTCTCTTTTTGTGCCTCTTTCTGTGCGTTTTTGTCTCTTTCTGTGCATTTTTGTCTCTTTTTGTGCATTTTTTTCTCTTTTTGTGTCTCTTTCTGTGCGTTTTTGTCTCTTTTGTGCCTCTTTTTGTGCCTTTTTGGTCTCTTTTTGTGCTTTTTTGTCTCTTTTGTGTCTCTTTTTGTGCCTTTTTGTCTCTTTCTGTGCGTTTTTGTCTCTCTTGCGTCTCTTTCTGTGCGTTTTTGTCTCTTTTGTGCCTCTTTTTGTGCCTTTTTGGTCTCTTTTTGTGCTTTTTTGTCTCTTTTGTGTCTCTTTTTGTGCCTTTTTGTCTCTTTCTGTGCGTTTTTGTCTCTCTTGCGTCTCTTTCTGTGCGTTTTTGTCTCTTTTGTGCCTCTTTTTGTGCCTTTTTGGTCTCTTTTTGTGCTTTTTTGTCTCTTTTGTGTCTCTTTTTGTGCCTTTTTGTCTCTTTCTGTGCGTTTTTGTCTCTTT
>NW_010335858.1:825-2042 GCF_000700745.2 Antrostomus carolinensis
CTCTTTTTGTGCATTTTTGTCTCTTTTTGTGCGTTTTTGTCTCTTTTGTGCCTCTTTTTGTCCCTTTTTGTCTCTTTTGTGCCACTTTTTGTGCCTCTTTGTCTCTTTTTGTGCCTCTTTGTCTCTTTTTGTGCCTCTTTGTCTCTTTTTGTGCCTTTTGGCCTCTTTTTGTGCCTCTTTTTCCCGTGTACGTGTCTCCTCTGTCATGAAAACATGAAAAAAACGTGTGTCTCATCTTGAGTGTCACGCTTCTGTGTTCCCTTTGGGTTGGTTTGGTTTGAATTTGAGTCTTTATTTAAAAAAAAAAAAAAATAATTAAAAAAAAAAAAGGTTTTCTGTTTATTTTTTTTTTAAATAATTATTTTGGATTCTCCGCTTGACGCTGAAGGTTTAAAAAAAAAATATATATATATAAAAAAAAGAACAAACAGCAGAAAAAGCCCCCCAAAAAAATTTTGCCTTTCCCCAAACCAAACCGTGTTGAGAGAAATCCTAAAAAATATCTTGGAAAGGCCACGGATTTTATTTGAGTCTCTGGTTAAAAAAATTAAAGAATTCTCAATAAATCATCAAAAAATCATCAAAAATCATCAAAAAATCATCAAAAAATCATCAAAAAATCATCAAAAAATCATCAATAAATCGCCGCTGGGCCGTGTTTTTTTGGTATTTTGATATTTTTTGGTAAAAGTTTCTGTGTGCCTTCGTGGGTTGAGGTTTGATGTGGATAAATAAAAGTGTCAGCTGTGGAATTCTGCGTCTTTTCCTCTCTCTGTGTCTCTCTTTGTGCTGGAGATAATCCCGGGCTCGCGGTGTTTGTTGTGTCCTTGATGTAAAAATGAGCTCAAGCTTTTTTTTTGGCGTTTGGATTTTGGGTTTTTTGGGTTTTTTTGTGGATTTTTATGTTGGTTTTTGGATTATTTAGTGGTGTTGTTTTTTTTTTTCCTCTCTCCAGTGTGTTTTTCTAGGGCTGTGTGATGTGAGGAGTGGGAAGAGGTGACGACCCATCACGGTCGGGACATCCGCCGTTGTACAAATAAACTGGTCCGAGCTGGGAAAGGCCACGTTACCCGGATCCTCCCCCCACCCCCACGCCCCTCCCTCCAATTAAAAAGTGAGAATTAATTATTCCTCATTAAATTCCACAATGCCATTACCTGTGTCTGCACCCAAACGGGTTTAAAAAACTTTAAAATTAGTATTTTTGGTTAAAAAAA
>NW_010335859.1:0-4632 GCF_000700745.2 Antrostomus carolinensis
TTTTTTTTAAAATATAGTAGCTGAAGTAGTGCTAACTTTGTTACAGAATGCTCATTTTCTCATTTTCATCAGGGTGTTATATAAGTTAAGTTCTGATCTTTTGAGTGTGGATATGCTAGTCTTTTATGTTATACTTAATTCTGAAAAGCAAGGCATATTTGACCCAGACAAAATACAGAGTGCTTGGTCAGTGCACTAGCTTTCTAGTACCTCATCTGGATCTACTTACATGACATAATATTATGCTATGTAGATGTACTCTGAGTGATTGGAAAAGCTAATGAAAAGAAGAGAGTGAGCCAAAAAAGCTGTGGAGTTTAATTATTCTATTTAATTATTTGCTTATTTTTTAAAAAAATCACAACATTTTAACAGATCAAGATTCTGCCTCTGATCTTTTATTGTGTGCATCCTCTGACCCTAATTTCACATAGTTAACAGGTGGAAGTTACGTGTATTATTACGTGTATAATAATATATTAATAATCTTCACTGTATTACATCAGTAGAAAATGCGACATGACCAATGTCTTTATCTTTTCTCATGTTCTGTATTATATCAAACCGACATTTGATAAGCATTAGCTGTGAGACGACCTGACATATCTTAGCTGAAAAGAATGCAAATAACTTGCTGCAAGGACAGAACATATGATAAAAATGATGACCTTTGTTTTGAAAGACAAAACTAAGTGGAACACAGAGCATGCACAGTAATATCTAGGATGCACTTTTCCTGTAAAACAATGAAAGTAAGTTCCTTTGAAGGGTAGCTTTCTGTTCTCAATAAATAGTGTGTATATGCCTGTATATGTATGTGTGTATATATATAGAGGTATGTATATATGTGTACATGTACATATATACACACATTATTCTATGTAAATACATATGCATCTGTGTCTGTGTCTGTATCTACTTTTATCTATCAATCTTATACATACAAGGATCATATATATAGGGTAATTTTAAATAACCTGTTTGCTAAATCAATAAAGACTACAGAAGGACTGTGAATCTGGGAAGCAATATTACGATTTCTTAATTTCTCAGAGAAAATGGTATATGTACGGATGCAACGTTCCTTGTGCAAAGCCAAAGGAGCACATGAGGCATCTATTAAAGTGTGTCTGGGGTTCCACAAACCACAGATCTTATCTTAGGGTAGGAGGTGATAAAAGCGATAGAGTATCTTAGGCTGTAATCCCCTAGTCTGTTTTATACGTATTAGGGACTACAGAAAGTGCAAGATCAAACCTGCAGTCTCTGAATAGCTGAGAACAACCACACTTACATCAATATTTAAGCCCATCTGAGTTTTCATGTGATTCTCAAAATAATAACCATAGCCTATGTACTACTGCTATTAATTTTGTTCTATATTCCAAAGCAACTCTATTACTACTGTTAATAAATCAATCATTCTCTATGAGTTTCCTGATTGTGATAAGCTCTGACATCTGAGTGATGGGCAATGAAGAGCAAGTGTAGCACACTTACATGATCGTTGCTTTCATACCCAGTTTACAGCACCCAAATAAATTCAAGCCTATTAATCTATCAGTTTTTTTCCTAAACACCACAGTGTCATATATCCAGCTGTAAACATTCTCCATTTTTGTAAATGTGAACAAAGTGTCTTTGTCGTATTTTGCAATTCCTTTTTCCTCTCCATCAAAATCATAAAGAAAGTTACTTCCTGTGGAACAACCTTTGTGCAACAGGAGTGCATTTTTGTCACATTGGGGTTTTTTGTACTTCCTTCTAGTGGTCAGGTTAGGTGGGATCATCCCAGGCTGCTGGGGTGCTTTGTCAGAGGCTGTCAGTCAGAAACTGGTGTCAGTCAAATCAAAGTCAATGTTAGGATTGTTATGAAACAGTTGCTTCCAAGTTTTGCTTTAATACCTGGGGTTTGTGTTACTGATACTAAATAAAAATTCTTTGCAATGAATTTTAAATGAAGCTAAAGCTCTCACCAGACATTTGTTAAAAGCAGTCTAACAGTTGTTCTCTTTTTTTCCCCCTCCTTTTTAGCAGAAGGGCTTTAAATTATATATTAACTAAAAAGGTAAACAGAATAAAATGGGCAATTAAATATTAATGGAAGATGTAGTGGAATTGTCCTGTGTAACACGTAAAATGGCCTGAATGATTGAGCTGTGAATTGCTCTCCCTTAGGTATTGAAAAATTCATCAGCACTATTTAATAAATGTTCATATTCGTAGCCACTCATGTTTACACTACAGCACTTCCAGGAGAGTGCTTACTTAAGAAAACATTTTAATGGAAGGTGAACTTTCTTGTACAGTGAGTCACCTTAAATTATACAGACTATGTGGCAGAGGAAAGAGAGAAATCTCTGAAGTGACAAATGAGAAGTCTGCATAACTTAAGAGCATCTTTTCTTAAAGAGAACTGCATATGGATTGTAAAGGGCTTTCTGAATCCAAAGCTATTTTGAAGCATTTAAAAATTAATTTTGTTTGCATTTTTAAAATATTTAACCTTCGCTGCCTGTATGAAATTATCCTTTCTGATGACTTGGGCTAAGGATGTGATTATTACTGGAAAGCCACCTGCCTAATCTAGAGGAAAAACAAAACTTGCATCACAAATCAGTCAAATGTGAAGTAATTCTTCTCCAGGTGTCACTCTGTAGACTCAATTTGCATATGCAGCATATTAAGGCTATTAAAATATTCATTTGCAAATTTACTGGGTTAATTAATGAATTCACACTAAAAACTTAGAAAATAAACAAAAAAATTCCTGAGTGCTTAGTGTATTAATATGGAAACTAATGAGGTTGTAAGGATGTCTGTGCTTTATATGAGGATTTTTTGCCTAGATGTGATTCAGTGTCTACTCCAGACTGGAGGCAGCACACTGTTGTTAGCCCCCTCTTCAAATTCTCCCATTGGTCCTGCATGCCAAGCATGGTGGGGAGGAAAGCAACTCGCTTTTTGTTTTTCTGGAGGGTTGTGGGGGACATGACTTTAGCAATTCAGCAACTGGTGTGTAGTCTGCTTTTGTGTCCCTGTTCTGCTCCAGCGGGTGGGTTTTTGAACTTTTGTCATAGGTGTTGTTTCTCTCATTAGTGTGTTCAAGTCTACAGCTTAGAGAAATGATGGGACTACATCATAGGGAGCATTCACAAGCAGCGTTAGCTTCAGAGCAATATAGTCTTTTTCTTCATGAGTTATTAATTCAGCAGAGGTACCTTCTGACCTTCATGAGCCTCCAGTGCTCCTCACAAATAGTGTGATATCCCATGACAGTTCAGTTTGGAGTATTCTGGCTGCTCTAGACATGCACTGGGGAAGTTGTGACTGAAATATTTGCTTTCAAATGAAGTTGTCTTGGTTGTACTGTGCAGGTTCACACAGAAGTTAAGGCTTTTTGTTGTCTTGGCAGATGGATGAATTTTAGAATAAAGTAATGGTTTCTCTTGGGAGAATTTAGATTGCCTCTACTGAAATGGCATTGTGGTAAGTTGACTATACTTCTAACAAAAGACATATTTGACAACTTGGGTCTGCTGAAGATCTGAAGAGAACTGCTTTGCTGAAGGTTGGTATGGTTGGAGGCAAGATTTGACTCAATTGTTATGCTGTGGGGGAATTGAAGTATACTTCAGAAAATAACTTTCTCCTGCTTTCTCTAACATGTGCTTTTCTCTGGAAGCTAAGACAAATTCAGCCTTTTCACAATTCAGACTTGGTTTCCACAAAGCAGTTCTCAGAAGCTAGGAGGTTATTTGAAAAGCTGCAGTAGCAACATTTGCAACAAAATTAATTATGTTGTAGTGCTGAAAGAATAAACTTCTCAGCTCAAAGACCTGCCCAGTAGAGCTGTGTCAGACAAACTGGGTCTAAGAAATCCCGTCTTTCTCTGTTGTCATAGAGGGTGATGCATGCACAAGTAAAGAAGCAGATGATGGTTTCAACCATCACCTGAAATGACAATAGAAATTGAAAATATTTATAGACTTGAGAAAATCTTATTTATTATTTGCTGTCATCATAACTGGCTTCGTAAAATGGAGAATGTTTAAAAACTGTGTGCATAGAAACTTTTCAAATAATCAAGATCATTGTATAACTCCTTTAAAAGACTCTGAATCACAAAGCATTTTGTCAGAAAGGAGTAAGCTAAGTACATTAATATACATTAACATTATGGTCTGGGGAAAAAAAAAAAACAAACAATCAAAATTAGTTAGGATTTCTCCCTCAGTGGTAGCTCAGAAACCCACCCAGGAACAGATTACAATAAAATATTTCTCAGGGAGTTAAAACAACAAGTTTTATGTTTAATTTGATGGGTTTGTGCAGACGTTAAAGGACCTTGACTTCAGTAAAGCATTCGACACGGTCTCCCACAGCATCCTCACTGCCAAATTGAGGAAGTGTGGACTGGATGATCAGGTAGTGAGGTGGACTGTGAACTGGCTGGTGGGAAGAAGCCAAAGAGTGGTGCTTAATGGGGCAGAGTCTAGTTGGAGACTTGTGTCTAGTGGAGTCCCTCAAGGTTTGGTACTGGGACCAGTATTATTCAATATATTCACCAATGACACGGATGAGGGAACAGAGGACACTGCCAGCAAGTTTGCTGACGATACAAAGCTGGGA
>NW_010335860.1:0-515 GCF_000700745.2 Antrostomus carolinensis
TAATTTAGCTTGTATTGAAAAGAACTTTTTGTTTTGCAGTTGTTAACACATACCATTTTAAGAACTTTGATCTTTTTTCCAGTACTTTTATAAAGTGGGAAATTTCTTGAAACCAGTTCTTTACTGTGAGCATAGAGGTTTCCAGGAATGAGCACCTAAAGGTGAAACAAAAGTTCATTTGAAAACTGGCTGACTAACCACATCTCAAAGCACACAGGACAGGCACAGGGAGATTCTTTGGCCCTCAGGAAGGGAAAGGAAGAAGTTATTTTCTTGCCATAAGCTAATACCTGGCCCACTATACAGTGCTAGCCAACAAACTGATTTTACTAGCCAACTTCTACCAGAGTTTCTGATAAAGCAGTATTAGCATAAGTTTAATGGGAAGGGAGGACAACTGGGGAAGCAACCATTTAGCCCACTAATGTCACCACTGAATGTTGCAAACAAAACTGATCTCCTTCCTTCAAACTGTCACCACAACCAGGGAGGTTCAATGACAGAAACAGGAAGAT
>NW_010335861.1:0-217 GCF_000700745.2 Antrostomus carolinensis
ATTATTATTTTCCTCCTGTTGGTTTCTTGGCAGCCGTTTCCTCCTCCTCCAACAGCCGTGATGTGTCACGCTCTCCCAGTGGCACTGTCCTAGGCCTCACCTTAACCCACACCGACACCACGCACCTTTATCCTGGTTACAACCTCAGCAAAATGCCAGATTAAATTCGGTAACAAGAAGTGAGTATTTGTTTCCTTCCCAAGAGGTTCAGTAAACA
>NW_010335861.1:364-771 GCF_000700745.2 Antrostomus carolinensis
CCCAGGCTCTGCCATCCCCTTCCTCAGACACAAAGGCGGTGCCGCTCCAACCAGACATGGCGGCAGCGCCCTCAGAAACCTCGCCCGGCGCCGCTGCCAGCGGACTACAACTCCCAGGGTGCACCGCGCCGGGGAGAGCGCGGGAGCGCCGGGCTCAGCATGGCCGCCCCCGCCGCGGGGTCTGACGGGAGATGTAGTTCGTGCCCCGCCCGCCATTGTCCCCGCCGAGCCCTGTTGCGCGCCCGCGGAAGGGGCAGGGCGGGTCCCAGCGACCGCTGTTCCCCTCAGGCCGGAACAGTTCGATCTCTCTCTGGCACTGCTCTGCCTTCCCAGGGAGCACGCTGCACGTTTAATATGAGAATTATTTTTATAGTGCCTAAGAGTGACAAGGAAAATGTTTCTAACTT
>NW_010335862.1:0-11542 GCF_000700745.2 Antrostomus carolinensis
ATGCAGGGAGAGCTGATTTTTGTGTGACCCCCCAAAAAACCAGAACAAAACAAACGAACAGAAAACCCCTGCGCGTCTGATGCTCGGAGTGCAACAAACATCGTCGGTTTTAACCTCAAGTTTTTCTTGGTTAGAGATGGGGAGAGGGGGAGGAACATCCGGTCAGAGCCCTCCTTAGTGCCTCAAGGCAGCATTTGGGAAGCAGAGGGAAATGCTGATTTTCTCCACAAAATTTGGGCAGAAGAAACGTTACAGTTCTTGGGCAACAAGACCAGACAGATGGAGAAAAGGGGTTTCCAGCTTGACTCGCATTACTCTGCATTGTTTACATTATTACATTTCCACTACCCAGTGACGCTGGTAATCTAGTTTTTAAGAACTTCAGAGTTATAGTTCTGTCAAGCCACTGAGTTTCTGACTGGCAACACTGCAGAAGACTTTCTGGTACGGACACGCATCATCAGGCATCTTTTAGTTTCTCTTCTTCTTTCTGATAATACTGTGGCCCTAATCTCACACACGCAAACATGACAATGAGAAACAGCTGGGAAGAAACAAAGAATTGCCAGGTAGTTCATTACTGAAAGTTCATTACACAAGTAACACAGTGCCATCTGACAACCCTAGTATCTACAAAAGCCGTAATCTTCAGTTACTCAGTTCCCTAGAAATAATTACCAAGTATTTTGGTATCCTAATATATTGCCACCACAGATCAGAACCCAATGGTAAGAAAGCACTGTCACTTGGCAGAACGACATTCTGCTTAACTTTACTCTTTTTTTTTTTTTTTTTTTTTTTTGTCTCTTTCAAGTCCTAAAATCTATCTCATTCAGTTTGGCCTTGATTTGGTAACACAAGTTTAAGGGCTGCTAGCACTGGATGAAAGGCACTGCAGCCACATGGTGATCACTGCCATTGAAAAACGTTTGATGAAATAAGTTTGTACTGGCAGCCTTTATGCCAGATCAGGTACCCTCTGTCTGTACTACCCTAACTTCATGCTGGATCGTGGATCATTTGTATTCTCACTGCTGGCATGAAGGTAGCACAGAGGCTTAAAGCTAGGGTAAATTCATAGTCCCTGGTCTGGTTAAGGCTGTAGCCTCATGCCCACTTTACAATGACATCAGCTGGCATCACTGCTGAAAAAAGCAATGGTTCAGCAACTGATTCTGGGTGAAACCTTTTTCTTTTTTTTTTTTTTTTTTTCCTCCCCCTCTCTGATCAGGTTAGTTTTCTTCCAGATCGTTTCCTTTGTTTGGTTCAGCATGTGACTGTGCTACTGCTTGTGGCAGTGTAATGGAGGAGGTAGCATGGGAGCAAAAATAGGCAGGGGCGAAAGGGTGGATATGACTGCTTGTTTTGGCAGCAGTATCAATTATATTGGCTTCGTATGTTCATGTACCTGTGGCTTAATTTGATAGAAATGTAGCTGTGTGTTCATGCTTTCCCGAGATGTACTACATACAGTAGGTGATCTGTGCTCTGGTCTTACTTATTATAGCCCCATGGTCACAGATGACACAATCAGATTCAGTGCTGAAACACTGTCTTAAAGCAGTATAAACTGTAATGGTGACAGGCTACTTCTCCTGCTCAAATCTATATTCCCAAATGAAAAATAGGAACAATATTTTTCGCATGGTGTTTTGGCGACCAGAGGAGTAACAGAGCTTACATCTGCTATACCTACAGGAGGGCTTTGTTAGCTGGAGATGCGTAGAGTGACCACACCTTCCCCTCGCGGGGAAAAGCTTTTCAAAACCCATCAATCATCCCTTGCTTCCTTCCCTCTGCTCTTCCTGCCCCATCCCCCAGGGAAGAGGCTGGAGGGATGTAAACACTATATGCTCGACTGGGCCTATTCTCAGTCACTGTCATACCAGGGAAGGCACTCAAGAATATTCCAAAGCAGTATCTGAAATGCTGCAGTCTTGCCCCTTCTGCCGCCACACGTCCCACAGCTTCCCGCAATTTGGACACGGATTTCCCTCTCTTGGATTCAGCACGTGACACATTTCCCCTACGTTACCATTGCTGTTTTTCCTAACATATTAGGAAAACACACAACAACGAATAAAATCCTGTAAACATTTATTAGATCACAATCAAATGGTATCTGCTTATTTATTGTTGTTAAAGAAAAACACGTTACAGAATTTTCTGGGAAGAAAACCTCGATGTCCCATCCTAAGTGCTAATTTACCTATCAACATTTTCTGTTCTTTTTAAGAGGCTTGAGTGACCAGTTTCCATTTTTGTCTGAAACAGAGAAATAGCTGCCTTCCAATAGCTATGACTATGAGGTTATCAAGAACACAGAGTCAGACTCCTTACAGCAGTGTGGCTGGAGGGAAGGGGACAGCAGACCTAAATCGAAATGAGAGTTTCTGCGTGGACACAGGGACAGCCAGGCATTGCCCAGAGAGGCTCTGCAGTCTCCATCCTTGAACATTTTCAAGACCAGACTGCACACAGCCCTAAGCAACTGACCTGATCTCTTTGCTGATGCTGCTTTGGGCTGGAGTACAGATCCCCTGAGGTTCCTTCCAACCTGAACCTATGCTTATATGAAAAAGATGCTTTGTTTTTACCTCAGAACACAGGCAAAATGATTTTTGTGTAAAACCCTGTATCTGAGATTAAGTTATAAGACTCAAGATAATTCCCTGGATTTTTCAGTATGTGTACAGTGATATATCAGTTCACGACACTGTTAATGGTTCCCCTACATATTTTCTGGGATGCAAGAGGCATGCCTTGTTTGCAAAGAACAGTCGCAGTCTTACTCATTTAGCAATTCGAAAACCGACACATCTAATCTAGAAAATGAATACAAATGTGATAATTTAAATAATATTTTCAAGGACTTTATTATTAAGTGTGTTACAACAGGTGTGAACAGACTTGCAGGTAGTCAGGCATCTTGCTGCTTACAGTTATAAATGAGAAATTAATTTTGATCCTGAGAGAAAAAGGTGACCAGAGGGTCTAAAAAAATCTAAATGTCTGTATAAATTATGTTTAGAGCTTCTTTAAATTACCCAGAGTTGCTTATTCAGAAATAAGGAAAACTTGCTGAGCAGACCTGGTGTATTTTGGAGCCACAGAGTTGTAATTCCATGTTCTGTTTTGTTTGGGGTTTTTTTATGTACAGTTCAGAAATTTAGGTTTGCAGAGAGACCAAGTAAATACAGAAAACCTAGAGACAACTGGAAGTCCTCAAGAGTCTTTCAAGTAATGTTCATCAATCTTAACAAATAGTAGACTGGCAAAACTAAGCCGTTATTTTAAAAACAGTTCTACACATTGAAGCTGCTACTTTACCATTTCTGTTCTAAATCAAATCCATGGCTTCCTTTATTTATCTCAAAATTCAACCGAAGTAGCTATTTCCCCTCAGGGCATTCAGTGTCTCTGTAGGACAGATGGTCCCTCAGCCCTGGATCTGCTTTAAAAGGGAAACTTTCAGTCTGTTTCAACACCCTGTGAGTCCAGATTGGATCTCCTGAATTTCCTCACAGCCCTGCTCTCCCGGCTGCTTCAGGGCCCCCTGAAGACCCATTAGTGGAGAGGTGATTATTTTCCCACCTTGACTGGACTTAGAAGACCTATGGGCTTTCAACCACAACGCTCACTTGCTTTAGGATCCACCACACTCAGTCATATGTAAACAGATACAAACCAGAGCAGGCAGGAGGCTGAGCCACAACAATGCAAAAACACTCTGAAATACCCTATGCAAGTCAGAGAAACAGTAAGCAGGGCTGGACTTCCAGAGAAATTAAGTATTTCCTGAAAAGTGTTAATAATGGGGTATGAGAAGCTAAGTATTGTATCATATAGAAACAGATTTTTAATTTTAGGCTTAAATTAATCTATTAGGAACTGAAAGCAAGAAAAGAATGTCTAACAGCCAAAGGAATAAAGTCAACTTTATTACATGGGAAGCTCCTTTAGAGATAAATAACCTCATAATTAATTGTTTTTATTATTATTTAAGTATTCCCAGTACGCAGGTAATGTAAAAAAATATAAATCTGTATCTTGCTAAGTGAGGATGAAATGGGACATAGTAATGCCATAAACATGCAAAACACTTGCTATATAAAAACTTCTGTAAATTTTATTTTTTTAGAGAAAGAAAACTGTTAAGAAACAATTACTTCTGCAGAAGTATATCATCTACTAAGAGTGAGGTATTGCACAGACAATAAGAAGCCATTGTTTAAGAATGCAGTTTTCAAAATAATCACAGGAACATATTAAACAATAAGAAAAGAACCTCCATGATGATCACAACCAAAAAGGGAAGACAAATAATCTTTTCCAGCTGTACTGTTTCAAATATTGGTACCAAGATATCAAATTACTTACATTTTAGATTATAATTTTTAAAAAATCACCATTTCATCACTCATTATAAAATATCTGTGCAGAGTCACTGTAAGAGATTTCTTTTTATTCAAATCCATCAGCTCATTCTCTCTGGGAATCCTCCAACCTGTCTCTGATTTTCCCATCACATCTACTGTGCAGTATTTTTCCCTTAAATGCAGCAGCTCTCTGAAGAAAAGAGCAGTCCTCTGCTCCCTTCAGTGCACAGAATGCTACGCTGTGGCCACTGCACTTGTGCCTCCCATGACACGTTTTGACTCCTCCTATTCATTTCAGCTTGCAGTTCATTCCTTCCATGCTTCCTTAAATGTTCTTGGAAGGACACTTTATAAATTGCACAATTATAAGCAATTGCTGCCTTTCCTTCACTGATGACTGGTGTTAAGAACGTGAACATTGAGAGCAACACAATCCCTTGTTAATGCCATGCCAGCATTTTATATTATGGAATGCATTATTTAGTCTTTGAAAGCCACAAGATACTTCCCTATAGGAGTATTTCCACTGACAAACAAACACCCCTTTCCTAAACATACCCTGTATATTCTGGGAAGCACAGGTATGAAACAGAATTACTGTAAAGGAATACTATGTAACAGGAATTTAAGAAGGCTGCTTATAATCGGTAACTAAAACATAGGACAAAATCCAATCTTGATTTGTGGAATTAAGTACAATTACTCTAAAAGATCTGAATTCTGCCATTAGCTTGATAATGTTGCCAGACACTTGTTTGAAACTGTAAAGCAGTCAAAGTCTGTAAACAGTTGCCAGATTTATTGTAGAACAAAATAATAAAGTCTGTCTGAAATGACAAAGTATATTGTTTTTTCTGCTTTGTTATTAACTATGTAGGAAGTTGTTCATCATTACATTAAAACATATTTATGTTTTAAGTGAGACTACTAAGAAAAGCTCAATGTTTCGACAGGCTTTCTTGATTGTGTATTTTTTCATTCTGTGCAGAATAAATTTATGGAAGAGTAGAAGAAGAAAGCCAAAATATTTGCTAGGAAAGAATGATTCTTTGCAGCTATTTTATTTTTTTACATATTTTACATATTTACATTTTAATACAAATATTAATAAAAGATGAAGCAAAATCTGGAAAGACACAAATATTTTTTCTAAAACTTCCAAATCAGTATGCTTCTACAGTAGGGTTGTATCTACTGGGTTTCCAACAGAAAAGAACCTCTTTCTAGCCACAAGTTGTTTAATTTTGGTGTGCTAGATTTTCTTTGAAGCAATTTTACATCACGTGGGCCAGGCTTGAATCATTAATATTTTACTAGGATCTTAGAAATAAGAAAGAAGACTCCTACAATTAAAACAGTTTAAAGATTGAGAACAGTTAATGACATTGAAAAGACAAATCATTGTGCAGTGGTTAGAGTGGAAGGTCGGACCAAAAATCAGACAGACATAAATTTTATTCCTTTGTGTGTTGTTTTCTTGGTATCTAAGTCTATGAAATAGCTTCATATTTGTCAGTGCTCTGCAGCTATGGGAAAAAAAAAAAACAATTCAGACCCTTACCTGGTCTTTCCATATCTATAAAACAGGATATATATTTTGAAGCCTTGAATGAAACATGCACTATTTGTATTGTCAGCAAATTTTGTACTAGTGCTATGAGGAGCAGGCTGGAATCGCAACACACACTATATCCAAAGAGATTCATTATGGAAAAAGGCAAAAAAATACACTTAAAATATGATACACCAAAACAGATGGAATTATTGTCACTCGTGCAAAACCAGGCTTGCACACTCAAGCTACAGGCTTGAAGAATATCTGAGATAAAACCAGACCAGAAACTGCTCTGCAAACCTCTGCTGCAGACAGCGGTCACACCGGCAGGAGGGAGAAGCCCGACTGGAGATGGTGTACAGTAGGTGTCTACGTGGGGCTATCTTGGAGCAAAACCACAAAACACGGCTCTTTCCAAACAATGTTGTTGTCCTAAGATGACTCTTCTTGCTCTTTTTTTCCTTTCCCCAGAATGAAGTCCTGTTGTGTTTGTTTGACATATACTAGTGGTCAAGTGAAGAACTGACAGCTCTACCTGCTGACAAGCACTGTGCAAATTTTTCCTGTCCTCACACACCCCCCTGTCAATTAACCTCATTTCTGACCTGCAAATGTCTTTACAGTGCTCAAACTCCCCTGAGTACACTGACAACACTGTACTGGCTCTCTGGTGTCCATTTGCATCATCTCAGTTGGGGTGTGAGAAACTAATTTCCATATAGATTTCAAAGCAAAATATAAATTTTATCTGTTTCCAAATTATAGCCTTTACCCTCCAAGTTTGTTTTATAATCACATATAATACATAATCTGATTATAATGACCTAATTCAGAGTACAAAGGGAAGAAACAAGATCATGTGGCAGAAGTTAAGCAAATATTCAATAATGAATCTGAATCTTATCTCATTTTCAGTATCTTTAAAATAAAAGTATCCACATAAACCTTGATAGAATTGTTACTGAAGTACTGGTGTATCTTACATCTCTGGCAGGCATTATGGGTTTCAGTTTGCTAAAGAAGCTATAAACTGGGTTTTTTCCCCCTAAAAATGCACACTCTGCCCCTCTTGAGTTCTGAAATTGCATACTTGTTACATTTGCAGCACCACCACAACACCACTATAATACAGACCAAAATGATCAAGAGATACATCTTCAGAATAAGGTAATTCTTCCTCCCATGTAAATCCAGCGCTCATAAATGTCATCTGCCTGGCGGTCATGGCAATGAAGGACCTTCACCAACAAGGCACCCGGCATCTGCACTGGAAGGCTCCCCGTGCCTTGTGACTGTAACTTGCAGAGCCCACTCTTGGGGGTGAAAGAAGGATGTAGCTCCTGCCGATGCAGCCCTTCCCTGAAGGGCTACAGGATGTGACTGATGCACCACAGACAGGTGAAAAGCAGGAGCAGAACACCAAAGCCATTTTCTGACACACTGCGGCCATCGGCTGCAAACAAGTTTTTTTGACACTTCCACTCTGAGCTAAACTAGCAACAAACTTCATTGCTATCCCAAGTCTGTGTTCTTCACCTTCCTCATTTCCATTCCTGTAATTTTAAATTCAGAGATGATCTGAATATTTATGTTCAGTAATCAGTAAATTAATCAAGATGGCTAGGACAATTTATTTCAGGGAGTAATTCATATTTACTAATTGTTCTATACTAAGTGTCACAGGCTGGCAGCAGCAGAAATCACGGTGGGAAAATATTTCATTGCATCATAATTAAGTTTTATATTTATTTAGGTAAATAGATTCTTAAAGTTGTTTTCAACACATTGTCTCAAGTTGGATTAAAAATATCTGTCAGATACTGCACAACCATATTTCACAGCTCTGTTCACCAGTATCAAAGCACATAAATCAAAGATAAAACCTGGAATGAAATCCTGGCCTGGTCAACAGGAGCTTTACCAGCTGGTCCCAGATTTTACCCAGAATTAAAGCACTTACACTGTGCTTCTGTGATCTGCTGAGTGCATTTAACTGCTCAGGGATGCCGAAAAGGAGGAAATATTCTGTTCCTTTTCCCCTTCCTGCTCTGAGCTTGATGGTTCCCAGCCCTTTGCTTGATCCTCTATTTCTTTTGCTTGCTGATTCAACCCACTAACCCAGCAGAAATCTTTATGCTTTTTTTTCTGCCATGACAGGGAGTTGAGTTGGGTCACCGAGGTTTCTAACCAGGCCATCACAAGTTAAGTGGCAGGAGCAAGCACGCAGCTGGGAGAAGGTAAGGTGGGGAAGGTGCGTGTGTCTCCACGGGAAGCGGCGCTGCTGGCTGGGTGGCTTCTCCCACATGGAATTTTGCTCAGAACATTTTCCACTGGCAATCACCTTTTAACCATACATTTCCAGACAGATTCCAGAAAAGTGAGGTTATTGCAACAGCCAGACCCCAGCCATTTTGTGCAGTTGCGCTGCAGCAGAGTTGGGTGAGCAAGTTCAGGTAACACAAGAATTAGGCTGAACTTTTGCCCCTAGTTCCAGCATTCTTTGAAGTTCTTCACTGCCTTGGCAACTCCTTCCCCTATCTTCCACTATTGCAGCTTCTGTCAGAGGCTCTGCATAGCCAGGATTTTCTCCGTTCTGGGATCTTCAAAAAGAATTTTGCACTAAGCTCCCCAGGGACCAGATCTTCACAATGTTTCCGTCCTTGCAGTACAACTTGATGCACTTATTTCTGAGCAGAGCAAAACTCCCAGCAGTGTTTGCTGAATGAGGCTTTAAGACAAAAAGGATTTGAGCAAATGGCTACAGGAACCTTCTAGGACTACTTCCTAGAAGGAAAGAGATTATCATCTTCTTTCAGTGGGAAGCAAATTTGAATCATTTTCTCCACAGAATTTAAGATTAATCTCTGAACATGTGCCCCTGCAAGCACGTCAGGTTTTTGTTACCTATCCACCAAACTACCAAAGAAACAACCATCCACTTCAGGACCCGATCCAGTTGTCCCCTAATGTAATCCAGAAGTACATAATAAAGACAACTGGGTACTTACCCTTTCCTACTCTAAAGATCATTGAAAAGTTTCTATGTGAATATTTGTTTACATAATTAGAGATGGAGCTTTGTTGTATTTTTTCACAGTTATCTGACGGATATATTATTTAACCTGATTGTCTGAACTCCAGTCCAAAATACCACCCAACTATATTTGGTGAAGCATACACAAAATTATGTGTGGACAAACAGACGGATTTTGGAGACCTGAAGATAACTGCTGCAGAACACAGGTGCAGGTACTCTAGAAGTGAGGAGAGGTTAATGGCTTGGAAAGGCAAACATGCTCGCTTCTTATACCTTCATCGTAATCAGTTACTTTACAGCAGACAGTCTCATTACTATAAAACTGCAACTAGAGGCATTTTTGCCTTGCGAAGGAATTCATAAAAACATGTTAGATCATGTCAGCTGAGATGTTATATAAATCACTTTCTGCACAAAGTGAAATAATACATTTTGCATCCAAGAAATTTCAGATTGTTTTCTGAATAGAGCCCACTGTTTCACAACTCAAGAAGAATTTTTATCAGAATTACAGACACCATTTAAAAGACATGAAAAGAAGGCTGAAAATCTAAATATGCCTAAATGCTTCCATTTTAATCCCCTCCTTCATTATATTTCCACTGAAGTTCCTACTCCGTTCCACAGAAGGGTTGTTCCCAACGCTGCCTCAGACCATTTAAGCACACGCATTAACTTCTGCGCTTGCATGTATGCAATCTAGTGACATCACCTGAAGAAAAAGGAGCATTCTTAAACCCACTACAAACATGCTGACAAGAGATATGAGTAAAGAAAAACCTTCACGTTGTAATACCAATTTCAACCGCAGGCTCCTGACACCAGTCACTAAAACCTGTGAAAACTACTAACTTTTTTGACATTACTAGGTCTTTAGGTTTTTTTAATCTACCTCAGTATTTGGTAACTTAAGAAAGAATAAAACCCTTTTCCTGGTGACAACATACAATATGACAGTTCACATGAGTAAATCATGTAGGCACATGATTTTGCGGGAACTAGGCCAGAGCAAAAAAAAGCCAGAGAGCTGTATTAATCCCTTGGTGACTATATTCAGTGGGCTATGCATTGGACAAAACAGTTTGGTCAAACCACTAGGTTTGACCAAACTGTTCTTACTCACAGAATGGAAAAGAAAAATAGGAGAAACAAAAGCTTTGAGATATAAATTACTTAAACTGCAAAATAAAGTCCAATTTGAATCTTAATTTTAAAAATGTAAACAATTAATTACATATTTTTTATCAAAACACATAAAATCTGACCACAAATCTACTCAGGCAGAACCACACTAAACAAGTAACTCATGTTTTTACTGAGTGTCATTATACAATACAGAAAAAATCTATTTATTTTCCTTAAAAAAATCAGGTTAAGTCTTTGAAATGTCACCAATGTAGACAACCTTTAATTTTTTTTTAACAAAACAAAAGGCAGTTACAAATTAACTGAAAGGTTAATTCTAGCATGTATTACCATAACATTTCCATTTAAAATAATAAATCCTCTTATAATCTATATTTTAGATTCCTCAGCTACGGTTGGTTTAAATGCTTAAAATTGTCTAAATACTTATTTTCTATTATATTCAGCTGATAAAAGTAAGAATTGAACCAAAACTGCGCTAGAACTCCTTTGTTAAAATGTTAAAACAGCCAGGCAATGTGCCTCTCATTAACTACCAGCTACTTTTTGATTGTCAAGTGTCGACTGCCTGCTAGGCAGCTCACCCTACAATGGAAATTATTTTATGATACTTACCTACAGATCTTAGTTTGTGCTGGGCTACTAGACTGTTCCTTGCTCCTTTCAAGAACTGTAAACTATAAAATAAACATATCGGGAAAAAAAAAAAAAAAGTCATGCCTTTTCATGCTGAGAAACTCCAGGCTTCAGATGACGCAGAGTCCTTAATGCTATTTACTGTACCACTGCAATTATTTGGTAGCTGATCAAACTAATAAACATACCATTTGGCAGAGTGGGTACTTACAGTGGGTAGATGTGAGCTCCTTTTTTTTTTTTTTTTCACTGAGACTTTGCTACTCCTTTCCTATCAGATCTGATTTAAGAGATGTCTCTCCCCACCACAGAATTCCCTCTCCACATCCATGCCAGCCACTTATTCCACCCTTCTGAGCAGACATTACCACACTCCTTAGCTGGGCTGAATCAACAGTTCATATGGGTGTGCTATGAAGTGGAAAAGTAAACTGATACAGTTTAAATCTACAGATATACATATATATTTTTCCTAACGGGCTGATCTGCCAGTTCCGATGTAGAGAGCAGCTGTAACACGTAACAGGCTTGGCTACACCCGGGCACAGAGGCAGGAACTTCTAAATCCCACCCCACTGCTGAGGGAACAGCACCGTTGAGATGCAGTCTGCACAGCCCTGACCAGGCTCAGAACTGAAAGCAAGCAGCTACTCAGGGTTTTACGTAGCAGAGCATAGAACATTTTCATTTCAAGAGACATTTGCAAACACAAACGTCCTTAGTCTTTTCTTCAGATCTCAATTAAACTTGCAAATGAAATAATCTTTGTTTAAAACCATACTGTAGGGA
>NW_010335862.1:11564-18233 GCF_000700745.2 Antrostomus carolinensis
ACAAATTAATAAAGCTCCACAAAGAGAAGGGAGATGGTGCACTTTATCCATCTGAACTATCAGTGATTTAAAAAACAAAGTGGAGATATTGCACATTTAACAAAAAGCTTAAGTTCACAAATTTCCTCATGTGTACAGCAAATCTTTCTTTAAAAGCTGAAATCATGGTTACAGTAACTTCCTATTCAGTCATTTCCTTAATTAAACCATTGAACTTTAATGTGAAATACAGCCATTACAGAACCAGAAAGGAATCTGAACAATAACAATCCTGTCAAATGGGCAGCGCAATAACCAACACTGATGTCAAGAACACTGGCTGATACTTTTCGGTCTGAATCAATTATGCTGTGATTCCCTGAGATACTAAAGCAAGTTTTAGGAAACTGTACTGGATCAAAGCTGCACTGGCCACATGATGCGATGCAGTGAATACTCAGCACAGATGGGCACTCCTTGGTAAAGGTTATTTTAAAAAAAAAAAGTGTATGTCATTTTTTTCTAAATTTTTGAAAGGCGACAATTTTAGCCCAGCGATACGTATGCCTGATCATAGTCTCAAACATCTGTACTGCTCTGTAACTGAAGATTACCCAGACAGAAGCATTTTTTATTTCCTTTTTGTCTCATGTCTACTCTGACACTGCAGACCCCAGTGGTGCCCAAATGCCAAAACCACCAAGTTCTCATTTTAAGCAGGCTCTTCCCCTCGGACAGCCACTGCATTCACACCTGTCTTTGCCTCCTACAAATGACCCAAACACAGAAAAAGCCAACAGCTCGGAGGACGCTGGTCACCACTGCTCAATGCAGGGCAGTGTCTGCTGCATCAGAGACAGTGAGTCTGTTCCCTCAGCAGCGCCAGAAACCCCACCTAGCTCCGGTGCTGGTGACACCCTGCCCGCTGCAGGGTGCAGGAAGGCTGCCAGGAGCTGCTCCACCGCGACCATTGCAAACCCTGCACTGTGCCCTCCACCTCAGCGCCAGCAACGCAGCTCCTGCGTGCTTGTACCTGATCTGGATCACGTTTGCACAGCCAAGCAGCCCCACAGGGCACAGATCTGGCATTAATGACCATTTGGGCCACAGTATTCGGTTTTGATACCATTAGCTCTTCTCCACTGCCCTGACAGTAAGAACTTTGCCAGTCTGTAGTTACACAGCCAGCTCATGCTCTGGGTAGGTGCAAAGGGGCAGAGAAGGACATGATTTGTTTTTCAGGCTGGTTTAGGGTGCTGGGGTACAGTGTCTTCCTGAAGCTGCAAGGCCACTAGCCCATCAGAACTGGCAGCACCTTAGTTTTTGAAGGATCAGTAGTCAGTGAAAGTAAGAGTACAAAAAGAGTTTATAGAACAAATGCTATCAAAATTCTGGTGCCTGCTATCTAGAATAGAGATACTCTTACATAAATCCTTACATTTGATCACAATGTTTTGATTGGCATAATCAAAGATTTTGCAAAATAATTGAAAATACATATAAATTGATTTTTTTTTTTTTGTCTTATACATTTTACACTCCTTAACACTGAAAGTGAAAGGCATGTTAGATACGTGGAACTGACTGATCCAATAGATCCATGTCTACCATACTTGGACTTACACTTTAACTTTAAATTGGGCTGAAGAGACAATGTTTAATTGTTAAGTGTAAATCTTGTTGCACAGATGGATACTCAATGAAATGGGCATACTAAAACTTCTAATTTTTCCACGTATCATCATACCTCCAAGAATTTAAAACAAAAACAAAAACCACCAGACAAAGCCTCAGAGTTAAGAGGTTATTTTTACAAAGACAATGATTCATTCAGGCTATGGAGTAAGATACAATCCTCTCCTCCGCCTCAAACAGGGCTCTTCTAAATGTTTCTCCTAGCTGATTTTATTCTTAATTGCTAAAAAAAAATCCATGAAGATAAAAATCAAAAAAATCCCTTAATTACGCATTTTAAAGTGCATGTTGTCTGCAGTCTGATCCAGCTCCCAGACAGTGAGATTTTTTTTTTCCACGTATTCCACAGGAATAGTAGGTATCATGTTGCTAACTTCAACACTGCAATCTGATTTACGCAGGCCAGCCCAAGTGGATAGCTACTGAAATCAGCTGGATTCTTTTATGGGTACAAGATAAACCCGTATAGATAACACTGAAGATTGAGTGCCTGGGCTAGAGCCTGGTGATTTATCTAACTGGCTGCACTAACATATCAACAGTGTCCCTGGCTTTGCCAGCAGAACGCTGGGCAGGAGCAGGCGGTGCCCCAGCGCTCGCTGCAGGACCCTGCCTCTACCTGATGCTGGAAATGCCCCGCAGCGCAGATTTCTGGATAAACAGAAATCTTATTTTCACAGGTGTAAACCCAAAGTGATGACTTTTTGGTCCAGTTTACAAAATCTAATTTGGAATGAATCCTGGATTTCTCTGTCACTAGGTGCTTGTAAAGCACCATATTTCTCAATGAGCTAGTAATTAAGTAATAATAGCAATAATAATATTGCGAAACTCATACATACTAGATGAGACCATAATCCTGTTGGATAATATCATGCTAACCAACTATTTTTCCCTTGAAATTAAAGACAAATGTAGGTGATACTTGATAACATGCTATTATTAATACTGCTTTTACTTTACAAACTCTATTAAAAGAAATATTTTTCAACAATTGTTTAAGAAAAAAACAGTACTTACGTAATAACCCTGTTAAACAGACTGGCACATAGAGATACTGAGGCTTTGTTTGTAATGAAGATACTTTATTAAAGGGAAAATAAATCTGCTTCTGGGCTGGATCTCCAAACTGAAAGGGTTTTTCAGGTGATGGAAGTGAGTATTGTGCTGGGTCTCTGGCCTGATTACTTCCTGCAGGGATGGTTTTGTCATTGTGCCACCACCCCTCCCCTGTGACTTCTAAACAACCCAGGGTCACTGTGTCCTCTCTTTAATTAGTATCTCACTGCTGGAGGGAGGGGAGAATGTCAAGGAAAAAAAGAATGAGAAGACACTGTAAACAAAGGTCCTCAGGGGCATCTTAACAATTTGGACAAGGAATGGAAAAAATGCTCAGTTCTTTTGTCGGCGGTAAGAAGGAAAAAACTGTTTGGGGTGGGCAGAATTTTAATTTTACTTATATGAATTTGGATTAAAAGAAATCATGCTAAGAAAGAAACTAATTTTGTTGCCAAGAGGGAGATGAGTATATTATCTCCGTTTTACAAGAAAGCCAACTAAAATACAGTGTTCCAACCATAAAGCAGCCGAAGCCCTTAAGGTGTACTCTGCTTCCCTAAGAGCCGTAACTGAGCTAAAGTGGGGTGAAAGCAATTATTTTTATTTGCATTAAAAGAAAACTTCCAATGTATATTTTTTGTACAAAAGTATTTGTACTGCAATAAGTAGTCTGTTGCATTACTGCAATTTTCCACTGAAAAATAGAGATAATAAAAAAATAAAGTAAAATCGCATATAAAGCAGTAAGAGAACCCCACCACTTCACACTAGATAAATAACTAGCCCTGAAAGTTCTCTTAGACTGATGAACCATAAAAATAGCAAATATTACTAAAATTAGAGACTATCCTTATCAAATGGGAAGTGTTGTGCATATGAACATACAGGTTAAGAGTTAAAATATTTACCTTTTTTACTTTCCAAAATCCATAATATGACACACAGGAGAAATTTTGCATATGTTTTGTTAGCTAAAGACAGCCAAAAGGTCAGTGCCTGTAAAAAAAATTACTTTTCTTAGAATTTAGAGTATTTTACAGTATTTCAGATGAGTTTTTTTCTGTTCTGTCCTGGTAAATTAGGAAGTGAAATTTGATTTTAAAACAAAACTTCTGAAAGGAGGGTTTCTCTTTAAAGCTGACAGCATGAGAAGTTAAATGGTAGCTTGTCAGTCACTTGGCTAGCTATTGTAGCACGTAGTAGGTGGCCTTCCCCCTCCTGGAATTTCCTGCTCCAAGGTAGGCCCTTAGGTTACTCATGCCATGACTAAAGGGAAAGGGAAGAGAAACCACACATGTTTCAGAAGAAAACCATACATGTGAGGAGTTGCAGAAGAAATACAAGTTTGGAACATCCCAGTGGGAATGAGAGCCCCAAATTCAACATTGAGCCAGCACTTGTACCCTGCCCTAGTGCCTGCCGCCTTGAGCATTCGGGAGTGAATCTCTCTCAAATTCTAACAACATGGTCATAGTTTTATGTAAAATAATAAAATGCAAATAAGGAAGAAGTGGATTAGACTCTGTAACCTGTGGCTATGGCACTCATCCCAAATATAAGAAAACCACATTTGAATCTTTGCCCTTATATTCTCCTTCAAAGCTACTAAATGCAGAAATAGATACAAAATATATTTAGATCCTTAGGTACAAAGAGAATTAGGTACCAGCTAAGGCAGGACTTTACTGGAGTGCCCCAATGACTGACTCAGCGGCTCAGCCCTTATAAGGATTTAAACATTCTGTTCCCATATTTAAAATTTAAATACAACTGAGCAATTTGGGTTTGGTGTGTTGTCTTTTTGGTCTGATTTTGAAGTCCTGGATCATAAAGTCAGATGAACAATAGGGACTTATGTCAACAATTCTAATGTGCAGCTTCAGTACATGGATGCTTTTGGTTTTGTTATGCATTTTGAAGCTCATGCACCCTGAGCAGTGTAGTCACTGCAAGGTGGGTTTCAGCTTCAATGGCACAAGTCTCGCTGCAAGCTGAGCGTTATTCTGAGGTTTTAGTCTACACTGCAAGAGTGATGCTTACCAGTGTGCAGGCTAGCTTAGTTTCTACCTTTGGATCACAGTATAAATAATCCAGAATCTCACATTTCATCTTAAATATAGATATTAAAAAAACCCCAAAATAGAATACCTCCCACTCCTGTGTAACACTGCAGTGCTAAACTGAAGAACAGCCTGATTTATTTATTTATTTGTTTGTTTGTTTGTTTGTTTGTTTAATTATTTATTTATTTTTACAAAATCAGAGGTAGCTTTTAAATACCTGTTTTTTTGTAATCAGTCTCATTATTTCATGACTGGACTTATGATGCCAAACACTCAGGGCAGGTAAAAGTGTCATTCTTGGTGCCCCAACTCCTCTCCCCTCACACCTCGCACAACCACAGCAGAAAATTCTTCGTTTAAAAAAAAAAAAAAAAGAAACCCGAGCAAACTAATGCACTCTCTGGGTGAGGGGAAATAAAAAGCACATTTGAAATGTATGAATTTTAGCTTTAAAAACATTGACATTGATTAAAGATTTCCATAGTGTACAATTTACAAGAAATTACCTCAGTAGGGTGAATGGATTCGGTTTCATAAATCACCAAGTTCCCTAACTCCATGGTATTATATTCCAAGCAAGCTTGTATATTAAGTTTAATTTCACTTTTTTCAGGAAGTGATTTTACTCAAGATTGAATACAGCTGTTAGCAGAGTTCACTGTTGCAAAAAAGTTTCTATGCAAACTGAAAATAAGACATTTCTGGAGGTGAGGATTCGCATCCTGATTCTGAAACACAGAGCACTTTGGAGGAGCCAAGCTCCACTTCCAGAAAATGTTACTGAAGAAATTTAGTCTTCCAATATTTAAATATTAAAGAATGAGGAAAGGTTTGTGTAACACATTTCACGACTTAAATGAATTGCTCAGTCATCTTTGACAACGCAAAGCTATCACACTCACTGGTTTTACAAAAAGAAACACAAAGATAGAAACAGAGCTTCTTGTTTTGTTCCAAGCATTAGTATTAAAAACTCACTTATTGGGGGAAGGGGGGGTGTAGCTTCTTTTACTATTTCATCTTGATTCTGTTCTTTTAATATACACAGAAACGTATGCTGGCATACAGAACAGGGCCTCTGCAGAGGAAACGCTGCCAGCTAAAAACACAGGATGTAATCGAGACCACAAGAGACACATACTCAGTTATAAATGTAACTATGCTGGAGGTATGGGAAAGAAAAAAAAACCCTCTTATTTTTCACTGCCAGTTTTAATTGTTTCAGTGACATTTTCCCACTCTTATTTTGTGCCAGTATAATGAGAAGAAAAATAATCAAATTTAATTACTTTTGCAGCTAAGATAACTGCAGGATTCAGCATTCAAGAGTTCAGCCGTCCATTTCTCCTTGAAGTAACTCACCATTTGTTTTACACCCATCTCAGATGACAAGCACATATTCTTCATGAAATGCAAGCTTTAGCAGGACACTATCTGGTCAAATCAGCCCCAAATGCATAATTTAAAAACCTTTTAAAATCACCCCCTGGGAAACACCTCCAAACCTTAAAAAAACAATACCAAGCAGGCCAAAATTTAAGACAAGTAGAAAAAAAACCACACAGCAACAATCCCCATCAGCGTTTTCACCCAGACACTCCAGCTTTCCACTAAGAGAACCAAGAAGAAGCAATTACTTTCTTTTCTACAACAAAATGTTTTCTGTAAAGCAATGAAGAGTAAGTGAGGTTCCTAAAATGCTCCTCGTTTTAATAATCAACGTTTTTCACCACAATACGGTTTAAGACTTTTAAAATTTGTTTTTAATAGACAGCCTAAACCACCCACTGAAGCGCGGGCGGGCGGGCGAACGCGGGGTGAGGGGCTCGGGCCCGGCACCACGACGCACACTGAAGCGCGCTACGGCCACACG
>NW_010335863.1:0-4928 GCF_000700745.2 Antrostomus carolinensis
GGGGGGGAATGGCGAGGGGGATGACACACAGAGCACAGGGCAGGGATGTAAAACACCTTTTGGCTGTAAGACCCAGGTCTGCAGCGGGGCCGATGCCATTGCTCCCGCAGGTCCCCCAGGTGTGTGGGGATGCTCTGAACTGCCGGTGTCCCATGGGGTGGGGGCAGGCCGTTCTGGGAGCCAGCACCCTCCCCTTGCTGGGAGCTCTCCTTTGGCCTTGACCTCGCTGTTGCTGTGGGACATCCCTGTGCTGGGTCCAGGGCTCAGTCCAGGCCATTTTCTGGTGTAATTACTCTGGAGGAGCACTGGCTGGGGGCTTGCTGGGTGAGTACCTGGCATCCACGGGAGCTCGGGGAGCTGAGGGACGGAGGGGGACAGCACGGGCACTGTGCTTGGCAGGGGTCGGCCCTTTGCCTGTGCTGCCTTACACAGACACCAGCTGCTGTGTGCACGTACCCCGCTGTGTGCTTCAACCTGGCTGCAGGGAAGTCGTTAAAAATCCAAGTGTCAGGAAAGATTACTTCTGTTCCTTACAGGTGATGTGGATTGCAGTTGACACAGTAACTGTGTTACGTAGGCTCCTTAAAAATATGTGTATTTTTAAAAGCTACTGTGTTTTTGTTGAACTGCGTTTCTGTTGGTAAAGCTAGAACTTTGTCACAGGGCTGGGAGTGCCAGGCCAGAGACGGCTGCAGAGATGGCTGCAATACAGCAACCCGCCAGCAGATGGAGACTCACAGCGAGCTAATTTCTTTCTTTCTTGTTCTTTTCCCCTCCTTTTTAATTTTTTTTTTTATTTATTTTTTTTTTATGGAGAACAAAGATAACTTTCAGTCCTCTAAAACTCAGGAATGATTTCTTCCCAACCTGTCTCTGGAGCTGAAGCATCTGACGTGGCTGCTGGATCTGAGTGGTGTTTTGGGGTCTTGCATTACCTGCCCGGCTGTAGCTGCCTGCTGGTTACACCTCTTCCCTCTGCCTCTCCTGGGCCCTCCCTTACACCGCGGTTTGCTCTCGTCTCCCGGCTTTTTTCTAGTTTCTCTGTCTCTGGCTGATCTCTGTCAATGATAAGGTCTGCAGGAGCAGAGCCTTCTCAAATAGCCTGCCTGGGTGCAATCTGGCACCAGGAGAGCCTCTTAACTAATAGAAACAAAACTTTCTGAAACACAAAGCCTGTGTGCAGCCAGCAGCAGAGTGGGGAGATGCGGAGTGTTGAATTTCCTGTGCTTTTTCCCAAAGAGCGGAACTGTGAGCCGGCTCCTTCAGGGCTGACATGAGTTGCTGTGGCCTGAGGTAAACATCAGGGAGCTGCTACCACCCCAAAGCAGGGGAACATCAGTGTCCAGAGCTGCTTGGTACCTTCTTTAATCCAAGGGAAATTCTGGATGGTCAAAACAATTCTTATATTTAATTTATTTGTATTGATTAACAGAGCAATACTTCACTGAAGGCCACTTTAACCATCCGTCAGCACAATCTCAAGTTTGATGTACAACAATTTCTGTAGATGTGGGAAATTAGCAAGTATTACAAGATGAGTAGGGGATGAAAGAGCTAATGACTGCTAAGAGATTGCCTTTGCAATTAGGACTGTACAAATGGATGAAACCAGCACGTGGTCCTTGCAGTAATATGCTCCCTGAGGAAGGCAGAGCCTCCTAAAAAATACAGATCGGCACCCCTGCTACGAGGGACTTTCATAGAATCATAGAATGGTTTGGGTTGGAAGGGACCTTAAACATCATCCAGTTCCAACCCCCCTGCCATCAGCAGGGACACCTTCCACTAGACCAGGTTGCTCAAAGCCTCATCCAACCTGGCCTTCAACACTTCCAGGGGGGAGCAGCCACAGCTTCTCTGGGCAACCTGTTCCAGTGTTACTTTCTCTGCTTTAGTAACTATAGAATTTCCTACAGAGTGAGTGTGGCATATATGTAGTACATACAGTAAATATAGTGTGTTCTAATCTCTCGTGAGCGCAGCACCAGTTCCTTGTGTTTCTGAAGAGGGACTTTGAAAGCAGCAGGGATTGCAGGGCTGCCAGGAAGGACGAAGGGTTTCTGAGCACTTCAGTGAGAGCTGACCAGGGGGTCGGTGGGGTCCCACGCAGGTGCAGGACCTGGGCCGTTGCAATGCGCAGGGTGCTGGAGCGGGGCGCGGGGGGCTGCAGGCGCTCTGAGGGGCTGCTGTGCCTTCTTGGCAGCTGTTGGGAAAGTTGTGCTGCTTCAGTTTCCTTGCTGTGAGATGTAAACAGCGACGCTGGCTTCTTTGCAAAAAGTTCTTGGAGATGGATGGATTGTTTATATATCAGGAGCAAAGTAAAATTATAATGACTCTTGGAGGGAATTTTTAGAAGCTGCATTTGCCTTTGAAAGGAAGATGAAATACAGAAATATGCCAGATGCTCTTAAGGATGTAAATATCCTCTTTTCAGACAAAATTAAGCACAATTTTCACGTGGTTTATTTTGGCAGAGCAATATGAGAGCACATGGAAAAACAAACAGCAGCATTCCACCTTACCTAGTTCCCCAGTAGAAAATGTTATATTATTCAAGATACTAGTTTATTAGTCCCTGGCATAGACGTCAGATGGCCTGGAGTCTCCACTGCTTGTCCCATTGGTACGTATTTCTCCTCATTATGGCTTTTATGCTGTTTTCTTCAGCTGTGGTAGGACATAACGTACCATGCAGCCTGTTTGGGGTTTTTTTTGTTGTTTTTTTTTGTTGTTGTTGTTTTGGGGTTTTTTTGTAAAATTATGGAGCATTTTTTCTCAGCCACCACGTCCTTCTCTGAGGGCAGCAAAGCCCTGTGAGGGGAGGCAGGCTCTGCGCTGCTGTTCTTGTACCCGTGGGTGCACATAGCATCTCGCATTGTTACTGGGCAAGTACGTTTAGCTGCAGGAACAGCAAGTCAGGCTGACACATGATTGAAGCTCTTAATTCCTAAATCTGTCTGGAGTGTGTGTGAGTAGCTTTGAGGCTCTGCTGACTCGCTGTATGGACCTTGCTCAGGGGCACGCTTAAACCCTAGGGGGTTGTTGTCTGTGGGCTTCGGTATAAACCCAAGTTTATAAGCGAGGCCCAGATATTTATTCTGCAGGGGGATGCAGGGTTGTCTGCCCAGGTGTTGGAGGGTTTATAACTGATTTTTCTTGAGGTTTTTCCTGTTGCTGTCCTAAAATCTGGTTGTTGAAGGAGAATACATGTGTTTTGTTCAAGCCAGCCTGACTCTCTGGAGCTGACACATGCACTGGGTTGCAATAGCGTGCTGCTGGTATCTCATAAACATCACCCTGGCACTCTCCCCCGGCAGCAGCGGGTGTCTCAGAGCATGCTACAGTGATTTTCTGTAAAAGCCCCTGCTTGTGACGGTGCTTAGGAGGCCAGGTCTGCTCTGCCTGTGGCTTGGAGTCCTCTGTCCTCACTCTCTCCTCTCCTTCTCTCCTCATCACCTGGAGACTAGCAGGCCACGAGGCTGAACAGGGGCAGCCCCCCAGGAGGAGGGGGGGAGGTTGGAATTTTTGTCAAAAAAGCAGGGAAGGGGCAGTTAGTGCCCCACTGCCCATAGCGCAGGTACTTGTCACAGGGCACCACCTGCAGACCAAGGAGTATCATCCCCTCCAGGCAGCAGGAAACCTGGATGATACTTTCCCTGTTTGAAAGAAGTGTGGCCAAATATCCCCCATATTTAGAGGAGATTTGATTTCGATTAAAACTGGTATGTGAGAAAAGCTCTTAGGCTGGTTCTGCCTATCTGGACGTGAAGGGAGTAAAGGTTTGGCCCATTTATCCTCCCAAAATAAAGACTGGAAATGAAAAGGTTGATGGCAGTATTCAAGAGAAAGAGGATTTAACTTGAACTGAAGGTACTGAACAGTAAAAGGCCAAGTGGATCTCAGATGTCCATGAATATCTTTGAGCTATTAGCAGGAAGGTCTCTGGCTGTCTGCAGCGTGGAGCTCTAGGAGCTTCTCTTACCTTCTGGAGCTCTAGGAGCTCCTCACTACACAAGGTAATTTGAAGGAAGGTTTTTGTTTTTAGGGTTTTTTTGTTTGTTTGTTTGAAGTAGTTTAGTTTGAACTGTTGCACAGTCCTTTTGTAATGAGGTTCTCAGAACTGATCAGAAAGTATTCAGTGAGCAAGACAGGTCTGATTCCCACCAGTGGGCAGGCGTGGGCACCTGGGAGCAGAGCAGACCCCACGCTGCCTGCAGCTGGCAGGGGTGAGAAATGCCTCTGTGAGAGACCCACAGGTCCTGGGCACAGGCCCCAGCACTGAGCGTGGAAACATGGGTGGGAGCCACGAAGCGCGGCTGGGCTCTCGGTCCTACACCTGAGACCTGTGCTCAGTCACGTCCAGCCTGGACGGGTGTCACGCTGACTCCCCTGCTCTGGGGCAAACTGGGGCTGTGCAAAACTGAAATGGGGTGTGCAAAGCATTGTTGCTGTGCTCCAGGTGACCCCTGGAGAAGTCTGTACGCCCACCTGCCAGGCGCACAGCAGGTGGTGCGGTGGGACAAGTGGTGGGGCTTGTGTCTCCGATGGGGAGGTCATCCTGCAGAGCTGCCTGCCCACGGCCGCTCCCAGCGCTGCCCCTGCACACAGGGGACATCCTCGCTGTCTGTCTGTCTGTCTGAAAGATCGTGTTAGTGAGACCCAGGGACCCGGAGACGGCTGATGTCAGAGCGATGGACTCGTATCTGTGGCAACCAGAATAAATAAATAAATAAATGAAGCAAGCGCATCTGCTGGAGCAGGAGGCGTGCAAGGCTCTGCTCCCGAGCGCGCCTTCACCCAATATCTCTTAAGCAGCTTAGCACCCTCGCTCCAGTTCATTACCTGAGCGCCTTTGTGTCTGCCAGGCAGCTGGCAGCATCCTGCCACCCGTCCGTCCCTCGGCAGGGACCGGGGGGCCTCCCTCTCCC
>NW_010335863.1:5119-15595 GCF_000700745.2 Antrostomus carolinensis
GAGCGATGCTGAAAGTGCCGTAGCTGAGCCGGAGATGGATGGTGTCAGCAGCAACAGGACCATGTCTTACAGTAGATGGAGTTACAACAGGTACTACCTATCTTGTCTTGGTTTGTTGCTTGTTTTTTTCTCGTTTCCTCCCTGATACTGTAAAACTGACAAGCTGTTTATATGAGCGGAGACCGAGAGCCCTCTTCAGGAAAGCAGAAACCTTTCCTGGTGCTGCTGTTACCGTCTGAAAGACACTCGAGGCACCCCGGGTTCTCAGCAGCTGGCGGCGGGGGAGTCGCAGTGGTTCAGAAATGGAAGCCAGGGTGGTGGTTTTGCCCTGTCATGGCAGGAGCAGGGCTGCTCCCAGCCCCGAGCAGGACGCCACAAAGGTATCTCGGGCGTTGTCCTCTGAGCGGGTGACTGAGATGCGGTGATTACCTGAGCAGTGGCCTCACTACTGTTCAAAGCCAGCACCTAGACGTTTTCTACAAATATAAACTAGAGCCTGGGCAAGGAAGGGGCCAGGGAGCCAGGATGTGGCTAAAGAGTGATATTTTCAAGCAAAAGCTGTCAGGAGCGCTGCGTACAGCCCGGGTACCACACTGCTGAGGGGGCTGAATCAGGTGTCTCACTGAGACAGCTGAAATATTCGCACCATCTTCCGTATCAAGATGCAACTATGTATGTGTGTTTTTTCTCTTCTGGGCAATGGAAGATGATTGTAGCATTAGTTTTGCTTTTATACGATTCCAAGTTGTGATTGCCAGGTTCTTTGAGCCTGGATAAAAAAAAAAAAAAAGTACAAACTTCATACTCTTTACTTTTTGTCTGTGTAAATATTACCCCTGAAATGGAGCCAGATGCTGAGCAGTATCAGCATCTCACTGAATCACTACCACAAGCCACCACAATATTCTGAAGAAATAACCTTTGGAAGTGGTTTTCAGTGCTTAAACACGTATTCAGTGTCGCCCACACTCCCTGAGTGTGTGGGTTTGTATGGTTTGTATGTGCATTTAGAGTTTCACGTTAAGTACATTCATACTGCCTCAGCAGAAATTACGTACAGATGCATACAGGGGTGGCAATGGGAATGGTGCCTGCTTTAAAAAAAAAAAGTGTATATGTTGATGTCTATGCAAAGCTGAGTTATACAACAAGCCATGTTTTCAGACAGATCTCCTCCCACACAGAGGGTGCTTTCCATCCGATGCCATGTCCTCAGAAACAGCAGCACTGAGACCCATGGCTCAGGTCTGTCCCATGCAGTCCAGGTTTGCAGCAGTTTTGATATCCGAACCCTATAGTAAACAACCCCCAAATTTCACAGAAACTTCTCTTGGATGCTTTCTCCCAGTGCTATTGCCTTTTGGTTTATCCTTATGGATCTGTTTCTCCAGTTTTCAGCCTTACCATGACAGAGGAGGCTGTGATTGCTGTTTCTTAGCCTTGCACTGGGGAGGTGTGCTGCACTTCTGTGCCTGCCTTGCTTGGCTTTCATACTGCATCTGTGGGGAGAAATGCAGTATTGCAGTGCCCAGGCTGGTTTTCTGGTGGCCACTTTCCAGATTTAGAGACTTTTCCTCATAAATCCAAGCTCCATGAGCCGATGGCTGTGAACTATATGTATTTTCAGTGCCGAGAGGCTGAGGAGTGAATTGCTGCTTTTATTCACAGTCTTCCCTTTCTGAAAAATGGTGCAGAGTTGTTCTTGCCCACCAAGCCTGTCCTCCCACCCGCTTCTTGTGCCAGGCCCATGGCAGGGGAAGGAGCTCACTCTTTGGTGTCCCAAACCCCGGTGGCTGCTGTTTGCTGTTGGAGCTTGTCTGGTCTCACTGAGCAACAGCAGAAACAAGGTTTGGGGGAACTTTCTGCCAGGTAGGGAAGGAAACAGGAGATGCTTGTTTCGGTGGTATGTGTATAAGTGTGGGGACATGGGCTCTCGCCCAGGCTCTGCTCCAGCAGGGCGTGGGATGCCTTTCTGGCCTGCAGGCACATGTGAAGCCCCTGTGAGCTGAGATCGTCCCATGACTACTTATGTGGCTGTTGGGGGTTGGACAGAACATGAAGCTACTACAAGATTTCATGAAAGTTACGCTCTGGTGTAGTGGATTGTAGGAGCTTTGCTAGTCAAGTTAAATAATGTAATTTGCTCCTTCCTCAAGGGCCGCTTGTAACCTTGGGCAAGAAGCACTGCTGCTTCTAAAGCAGAGTTAATGACACTTACCTCATTTATAAGAGTCCTGTGAAACCAAGTGATGATGCTTGGGCTGTTCCTCCTCACCAGTGGCCACAAAACGTCACAGCTGCTCTTAAGGTAGCTGCTCTGTGGCAGTGTCCCTGGCTGGGGTTCCTCCAACATCAGCTGACAGGAAAGAGAGCATAACTGTTTTTTTTTTGTTGTTGTTAAGTAAAAACATAATATTTACAATTCTTAGCTGTGTTACTCATTACTGTGTGACCTGCAGAAGCCACTGTGTTTTTTTTGTTTGTCCCCCCATTCTGTTTCCCTGGGAGGCAGGAGGGGTTTAGACACATACCTGTCTGCATGGATGGGGGGGGGCAGCACCAGGTAGAGCCAAGCACTCTGTGAAAGCCAGTGACTGCTCCTCTGGGTGCACACCCAAGGTTCTCCTCTGGGCATTGGCCTCCATGGATCAGCATCACAGTCATAGAGCAACAGGGCTGATGGAGCAGGTACTGCCTCCCATAAATACAGTTGCATCCATCATGTTAAAAAATACTCATTGTCAATTAAATCAGATGAAGGGAATTAAACAGATGTTTTGGCCTCTGGATTCCTAAGATGTATGATGGTAGAAACCCACAGAAAAAAAGAGGAGTTTCTATGTCCCTTCTAAATGGCCAAGCACGTGCCTTGCAGATGAAAGCACTTGTGTGCAGCATGCAGGCATTTTTCTAGTGGGGTTTATCTGGCATTTGCTGTGTATCTCAGCATTTGGCCCTGTGACTGTGGCCTTTCCTTAGACCTGCTGCGCAGGATTTGTCTCCAGGAAAACCACTGCTTGTTTCTGCAGGTGGTTTGTGTAATGAAGAGCAAGTCCAAACACAGACTGTGGAACTCGAGGTGAGGGAGTCCCATGCAATGGGAAGAGACTGTTCAACAAAGCTCACCTCAGCTGCTCTCCTAACCAAAGGAAAGCTTTTTTTTTTTTTAGTCTCCCCAAACTACACCAATGTGTATGTGAAAAAGAAACAGGCACAATACGAAAAGGCTCTCAATGATCATGTGTGGCATTTCCACGTCCATTTCAGTCAGCCCGTGGACACAGGAGAGCAGTTTGAAATCAAATATATGGGCAAATACAGCAGACTGGGAATCTGTGGTACACATTTGGAAAAATTGTGCAAGGCAGGGGTGGACTGCATGACTTTGTGAGGTTTCTCAGGTGCCAGTGGATTATGCGTACTTCTAATGAGGAGGGTCCCAACTGAATGGCTAGTCCAGAAGGATTTTCTACACGAACAGTAGAAAGTTTTGCAGCAGAAGGAACGGGTAACCTGCAGATTATACCCATGTATGAACAAAGATGTTAGTGCTGCTTTTTAAAAAACAAACAAACAAAAAAACCCCAAACCAAAAACCAAACCCAAACCACAACAAAATGCCAGCTGTGGTGGCAGTAAAAGCACAGTTGTTTCTGTGCTTCGTCACGTTTCTTCCCGAGACCAACGCTTCACAGTCTTTCTCCTCTATCCTCTTTGCTTCACTTCCATACTGATTTTCTGTTTTTTTTCTTGGAGGGCTTTAGCCATACCAGGCTCATAAATAACCACATTGTGATTAATATAGATAAATCTGCTGGCATTTGGAAGTTCATTTTGGGGAACTTACTCCTGAGATGTTTCAACTGTTGGAGACAGCAGAAAACTTTTTTCTATTGATCTGTCTCTTTGGTCTGTTCTGGATATCAACATTGTTCATGGCTTCCTTTTGAAGCTGCTATTTCTGTTTTGCCTTTTTTATCCTGTGTTGAAAAGCTGTGGCTGTGCATTTGGGTCATGATGTTGGAGGGGTTTGATCTTAGATCTCATTTTTTAAAGTTTTAAACTCCTCTACCTTGATCTTTTCTGGGACATGCTGTCATCAATGAGTTGATGGGGCGTTGTCCTCCAAACTTTGTCCAAAAGGGCTGTCTTAGGCAAAACTGTCATTTCTTCTTTGAAGTAGCAGCTGTGAAATCCTAGAGCATGTACACTTCTTACTTTGCTAGGCTTGATGTAGCGAGCCCACTTTGACTATTCTGAAGAGCAGCTTCTCTCTCCGTTCGCAGCAGAGCCGTCTCAAGCCCTGTATGCTCATCTGCCAGCAGGAGACCGACAGCACGTGATGCCCTGAATCGCTGTTGGCAGCGGTGACTAAGTCTGCTCTTAAGGGGAGGTAGCACGTTGAGGAAGCAGGTTGAGGAGGGAGTCCCTTAGCCACCACTACCCCCCCTTCTCTCCTCTGCCACCTTGTGTCCTTAGGTGTTTCCTCCTGGAGTAGATACCTTTATAGCTGTGGTCATTGGACCACACAGGTAGACAAGAAGTGGAAATAGTTCTGTGGGACAAAAGGAGGGGCTAGACTCAGCCAACCCTCAAGTGAAGCCAGAATAAAACATTCATATAACAGGTAAACTCAAGAGGATTTATGTATCAACTTTGATCTTTTAGTTTGCTGGAAATCTGTTCTTTATTTTTCTTTCATAATAGTATCACAATATCAATTACATAGGAGAACCCAGAGTTTGGGAACAATGTTTCCTTCCTTGAGTCAAGACAAAAGGAATGATCTTTCCTCTTCAGAAGTGAATCAGGACAGAAGGCAACCCTGACTGTCGATGTGGCACACAGCGGGTGCTGCACGTGCAGCTGTCTGGCGAGCGGCAGTGGCAGGTTGATGGGGTCTGGGGAAGCTTGTTCATCACTGATTTTAGGGGCTGTTTCTGCAAGAAGAGAAAAAAATTAATATTCATTTTGTCCTGTTCTTTGTAAAGGCCAAAGTTGATCTTTATTTTGCCGTAACCAAGTAGGCAGGGTCCGTCAGTCCGCTTCAAATGTCACAGCACTGTGCTAAAACCATAACCTCGCACGGCCCTGTTCATTGAGTTAACAAGCACTTCTTCATTTTGGTTTATCCATAACCATCACTTCCTAGAGAAGACTGAAACAAGGGTGGCAGCTGGTCTATCTTTACAGCACCCTGAAAGCCTGCTGCCTTTGTGCTCCTGGCTAGTGGCAAGCGCCGTACTTCCAGCCAGCATGGGACACTGCCCATCTCGGAGATGTCCCAGCAAGCAAAGGCCGTAGTTCATGGGGAGGAGGCCTTGCTGCTCACACAGGAGAAGCATTCCAGTCACCTGGCTAACCCCAGGTGACCCAGGCCAGCAAATAATGTTGAGTTATACCTGTTGAGTTTTGTATATTCTTCGTGTCTTTGAAAAATCAATATATCATGAGGCTTTCAGATGACCAGACTGAGTTCTGCCAGCAGTCACCTGTATTTGTAAAAGAGACATCTGAGGTGCTTGAATGCCAAGGTCAAGAACAGGGGAAGACTTCAATGGTTGGTACAAAAACAAAGATGCTCCCAGAGGAATGTAGGTCTTTAAAGTGTAAAATGACAACAAATTAGTTCAAAATCAATTTCAAAAGTATTTCTTAAATTGTCATTTGTCTCTAGGAGTCTACTACATGGACAATCACCCAGGTAAGTTACCTTGCTTAAAAAAATTTTTTAAAAAATTCCTTGTTTTTATAAACTTGCTGTGATATGTCTTTGATTCCTTTCATCCTACTGGTGCTATGTCATGCTATGGTCACGTTACTCTGACAAACTGCCACAGTCTGTCAAGCATCCAATTACTCGGTGTTCAGCTAAACGGGTCAGTTCAAGTTCCTGCACCTATTTGTAGGTCCTTAGGCAGACAAGATGTGGGGTAATACTCTTCTAGTTGTACTTAAATGTTACTCTCTCTGTTACTCCAGAGATACCTGTCTTCTGTTTTGGAAAGTCCAGTCTATTTTGCAGTCTCACTGTTTCATGCACCACCAGTGGCATCCTCCTTCCTGCTGTGCATGTTTGCAGTCTGGGAACACAAACAGCTATGTTTTGCAGGATGCAACAGTTCATTATAGTCCCTGTGGGCACTGATGACATCGATATTAATGTTAAACTATTGATCTGTTCTTGGCTAATTGTGCAAGCTTACCTAGATTCACTCCCATCTTCGCAGCTTGCTGGCAATCCTTTGGAATGTATTTCTTGAAGTTAAACTTTTCCAACTTTAAAATCCTATTCAAAAATCCTGTTCAAATGTCTTCTGCTGGGACCCATGAAGTATCAAAGCCAATTCCTTATTGTTTAGTGTGGCTTTTCTATGTATGCTCTTGCAAGTTATTTTGCAGAGCTGTAACCTAAAATCCTACCAAAAAGTAGGGAATTTGCCTGTCCAGTTAAAGGTGCTCCCAGGGAGCTGGGGTAGCTCTGCTTCTCTGCGAGTCTGGGGCTGTGTGAGGAAGGTGTCCAGAGGGACTTAGCAGGGCATATCAATCAGATAGTCGTTCCAGGAGAGACTGGCTCCACATAGACCATTTTGCCTGTCTGCAAGATGCTTCATTTCCTAGTAATAAAACTGCATTTGTACTTTATTGCTTTATTTTTTTCCCCCCACATAATACTGCTGAAGTGCAACTGTATGGACTTTCTCAAGCTGAAGTTACTGGTTAAAGTTAATTTCACACTCCATCATATTTTTTAATGTCTTTGGTGGGACAAATTAAGTGTTCTACTTTTTAATATAACTTGGCTAGCTTTAGGAAGAAGTAATGAAACTTGGGCTTCATAACAGGATTAATAGTTTTGAACCAGTTTTCAGAATGAAGTTATCTATATCATGGAACAGTGCATTCAGACCTGGACAGTCTTTTTGGTGCAGAGGTGGAGATAAATTTGAAAGAGTAAATAGAGAGAGGGGCCAGTAGTGAAACTGGTAGCTGTTCATTATTAAACAGCTGCTGTGTCTCACCATAGAGCAGGTGAGTTGATTTTTCTGCTCATGTGAATCATTGTTGTCTACCAAGAATGACATGCGTGGTCAGTAGATTTAGTTGGTTTTAATTAGATGGGCCTAAATGACTCTCAGAAGAGCTAACTTGTGCAATGCAGCATTCTGAAGATGAAACCTTCTAAATAATGAATAGTTTATAGTCTTCCCTTACTAGCAACAAGTGAGTAATAGGTAAATACAGAGGGGGAACTGGGGAGCTGGGCTCCAACATACTGTGTGACCAGAAGGTTTTAAGGTATTTGCAGTAACTCTCCTTGCATGGCATACTGTGCTTGAAACAGGTCTAATATCCAGTTGCTGATAGGTAAGTGTCACCTTCTCTTGGAAGCTGTGATTTTGCCCTGGACGCTGAAGGCGGCAGTGGTTTGCTTCCCAGGTGTGCTCTTCAGTGTGCACAAACACACTGCCACGTTTTTCTAGTACATGCATCAGCACTGCCACCACCACCACCTAAACCTTCACTTCTTTCACCCTGAGCACATACTGTATAAACTTCTTTTTCTCTTTGGCATGCTTTATTTTTCTTCTTTCCTTCCTAACAATTCCTTGAATGTATTTAATTGGTGGGGATTTTGAAATTCAGTTTGGGCCACTCACGCAAGAAGTGTTGGAGCCAGTCTGGGCTATGAACCCAGGTTGAGGCCAAAGCCCGTTTAAGTCCTTCCTTACAACCCTTCTGTTCTTCTGCTAATCACAGAAAGAGGATTAGCTTGAGGAGCACGGGATGTTGAATACTACAGTCAAAGATGTTCATATCAGACTCTGGGCTATTTTCATTCATCCTTTTGCAAATATAAAATGATTCCTGAAACAAAGGGTGAACTGAGATCCAAGGCAGTTTACTCGTGCTTGGAATGTCTGTGTACATATTGCAAAAAAAGGAACTTTGGACTGAAAAATAACAACTGGCCTTAAATCAGAGCTGAGATTTAATGTTCTAGGCTTGTTAAAAACCAGAGCTTTTGCTCCCAATGTCCACTTGTATTTTTTAAAGGGTTGTATCACACAGATGTTATTTGCTTTCTCTTATGAAAAGTAATAAGCAACCATATAATATTACATTGCTTTTGTTGGTGCCTGAGTTGTACCTTCTGGGAAGGTGTGCTCCTCCCATCAGCTCCTGGTGCAGGTGAGCTGCTCTTTGCAAGGAGCTGAGGCTAAGCCACAGCTATTTCTGTTTGTCACTTTTAGAACTCCTGGAGTTGAGTTCAGTCTGACTACAGGGATTATTAAATATATAATCTTAAATACGGTATCATTAAATGCAAATGCACTGCCTTTTGCTTGGGAGGCTGGGAGGGAAGGCAGTGATAATTTCCTGATGCTTACTGTCTCTCCTGGGCATCAGCTCTTGGCTGCTGATAAGGAGAAAGGAAACACTGACCTTGCTGTGTGAAGCCACTCTTGTGCTCCTGAGCAAGTGAACCCAAAATTTGTCCAACAGGCATCCTTGTAGGCAGGCTGGGACTGCAGGCATCCCAAATGAACATGTCTATGCCTGTGAGGGCAGTTGAAGCTCAAATGTGGTGACCCAACTCTGTTTTGTTCCCTGTAGTGTCCTTGCTATATGTTATATACATTATATACTATATGTTATATACATTTGATTTATTCACTGGAAAATCTATATGGACTAATAGGTTGTTTTAAAATGTCTGCAAAAGCAGAAGCATTTGTTTTCTCTTCCACTGCAGTTGAAGCTTCTCAGTTGTCTTGATTTGCTAACGTAATCCAATGAGATGCTGACTTAAGAGTCAAATGTAAGGATGCTGTATGCGGGGGAGACACGTCGTGTCTGTTCCTGTCTCGGTACACAATAATGCAGTTGTTTAGGTAAGCTCTCCTCTTTTATCACCAAGTATGGGTGCTCTGCTGTGCTGTCTCTGCTAGTCCTGTGTGAAGTGTTCCCGCCAAGCCTGGGGAAGCTGTGCTGTGGGAAGAGCCCTGGAGCGTGGGCACAGGGTGATGCTGAGTGCTGTTCCTGCTGTGATAATCCTGCTTTCTAGAGGAAGCTGTGTATTTATCTTTGACTCAGCTTGATTTTTTTGGCATTGACAAATATCTTTCTGCTAAAATTCTCTCTTTGCTTTCACTTTGCCCACATTAAACTGTGGGATTGTCTGCATGATTTGAAATACGTGCCTAAGTCCCTTTTCTGTGGATCTTCTGAATGCTGCCAAGAACAACATTGCAAAGAATATTAGTTTGCACCTTACCAGTTACTTTCCTGGCTTTGATGCCGTCTGAGTCATGGTACAGCTGAACACAAATTCTGAATTTTTACGGTAAATGAAATAATGTATGTTACTGTTGAAAATACAGTGAATTTTTTTTTTTACTAAGTTTCTCTTCACCACTTCTGTGTGGGTAGTGAAAAAGTCAGGGTAGGTGACTTTGATAAGAATAGGCAAGGAGAGAGGGAGTGATAAAACAGATTATTTAGCAGAGAATAAAATTAGATCCCTTTAATGAGCCTTTTTTGAAGTATCTAAGATTCAGCCTTTTAATATTGTGCAGAAATTATGGAAAAAGTTTTCTAATGTTACTTGGATTCTGTCCCCATGTACCGCCAAATTTTTCCATGATAAGTTGCAGGAAGTCTTGAAGTTTTAAATTATGCACCGTTATAACTTATGCACTGTCAGATTTTTCCGTGCATAAGTTATAGCAGGTCTGTAAGTTATAACTTATTTTTTGTTTAGGACAACAGAAAACCCATCCCTATGCAATGAACTATTCAATCTATACTCAGCTCCCGCTGACTGGGATACAGTGAGGGTGTTCTTAAATGCTTGTTAGACTAACTTCAAATTCACCTTCACCTGAATGTTATTCACAAGGGTGGTCTCGCTGCCTGGCTCTGCCAGAAAAAGCGAGAAGAGCAAAGGAATCAGGGGAACATCTCACTGTAGTGAGACTGACTTGTTTAAATTTGAGTTCAGCTTTTAGTTACAGCCTTGCGGGCTGACATTTAACTGCAGCTTTGTGCTCTCCGTCCTGGCCCCAGATGAGCTGAGGAGTACTCTGATCTGTGAATTAAAAAAGAAAAATAATCTCATGATATAAGACACAGAACATTGCTGAGGAAGCAAGAAGTGTCACCAGTATGATTTAGGGAATTTGGTTGCTGAAGTCAACCAGCCCCTCTCCCTTTTGCTTGCCTGGGCACAGGAGGGATGTTTCTCACTGGACACCAGAAAGCCAGAAGTCTCTAGAATTAGATGTTTATGGTGGAGTTCACTCTGTGACACTCCCTGAGAGCTGCTGTGCTCTGTGTTATCTCTGCCATCCAGCCTGTCCTGTAACTGTGAGCTTTACCTTTCCTTTGATGCTTTTTCAGACACCCCTGGGTATCATAGCAGACTTTTAGGACCACCAGATGAGATTTTATTCCCCCTCCCTTCCCCCCCCC